>NC_134688.1:11001079-11301079 GCF_050947455.1 Rhinoderma darwinii
GGGCACAGTGTGTGGCACCATGATAATTTTATCTTTGTTTATATGTGTGGAAATGTTGGAAAAGTGAGGAGCCGAAGACATCTGAGTGCCAAATTGTGCAGAAATGGCTCACGGCCTGGAGAAGTCGTCATGAAATCTGGACCGGATGGAGTAGAAAAGAGGAAAAAAAACGATGTCGTCACCTGTGAGTCACTCGATTTATAGAGAATCTGTCATCTCTCCTGACATGTTTATTATAGGAAATCCTTGTATTTCACAAAAAGTCTTTGTGCAGTCCTGGACTGATAGACAAATGAGTGTTACTATTCCCCTTGCCAGGAGGATGTTTCCCTACACAGTGCAATACTGTCAGCGATGGTTGGAGACTGTCAGTATGTAGGGACACAGCCTTTTGACAAGGGGAGTTGTAACACCCATTTGTTAATGCCTGGACAAAAAGGAAGTGTTAACAATATTTACAGGGCGGCGGTGGAGAAGGGGGGTCCGACTTTGGGTAACAGCCCAGGGCCTATGGTCTACTTAATCCGCCACTGGATACATGATAGATAGATGGATAGATAGATAGATAGATAGATAGATAGATAGATAGATAGATAGATAGATAGATAGGGGATATTGTAGCTGTCATAGGGGCATTGACACCATTGTAGTTGTCATTGGGGCAATCTGTGGCTGTCTTGGGGACATTATGGCTGTCATGGGGGCATTGTGGCTGCTATGTGAGGTATGTGGTGTATGTGGCTAGAAGCTTGGGCAGCAAACTCTGCAGAGGCGCGTTATAGTTGAGGAAAAAGGCTTCATGGCCGTCTAGACCATATGGAAAAGATGGAGAAGTGAACGTCTACAATGAGAGAAGACGTCACCTGTGAGACATTGGATGTAATGGTTGTTTGTTCTCGGACTGCGGCTGACCAGTGCTACATTTACTTGTCTGGTGTATGGGGGTAAAAATTGGTAATGTTATGGCAGTGTTATTTATATATAGCGATATGCTATATGTACTTGTAGTGGGGCAAACTACTTGGGGTTATGGCTAAAGTGGAACACATGTTTATAAGGAAAAATCTTTTCAGTCTAAGAACGCCCCATGAAGAAACGCCTGAATAGAATTTAGTGGGTTTTGTTTTTTCTTGTTTTTTTCTGCATATTATAGTAATTTTTTGCTGTTACTTTAATTTATTGGTTTGCTCACATTTTTTGAATGTCTTCCCACATACGTCATTTATCGTTTGGACGTTCTTGGCAATCTATCCGGTTATTTTTAGATGTTTTCCAAATGTCTTGAAACAACTTACAATCCGAACCGCAAGAAGTTTTCTTCTACGCTATTGTCGAGACTGAATTTTTGAAATTCTGTTGTGAAATGTCCCTGTGTGTGAAAAAATTAGAAACCTATGAAGATGTAAGTTACCTGCAGGGGTGTACCTATAGGATGTGGAGAGGTAGCAGACACACCCGGGCTCTGGTGCTTGATGGGGCCCAAAGGCCTCTCTTTCCCATATAAATGGCACATGGTAGTTGGAGGAACCCACTAGCTTCAAGTCACAACTCTGGTTACTTGTATTAACCCCTAAATGTCTCTTAATTAAAATAAAGGCGTTTTCCTTAGGATACGGCATCAGTTTCTGATCTGTGGGGTCCGACACTCAAGGTACCCTGTCGATCAGCAAAATTATGAGTGCCGCGTTCCCATTATTGACTGTATAGGCCTCTGTGCCTGGTACAAGTGAATGGACTTTAGCTGCAGTACCAGATTCAGCCACACTCGTATGTGTGGCGCGGTGCCTTTGTAGACAATGAATGGAAGACTGCGCCCTGCTAATCAGTAGGGGTCCCCACGGTCGGATCCCCTGTATCAAACATTGATAACCTATCTTAAGGCTTCGGATAACCTCTTTAATGCAGGTCTATGAGAAAGTAAAATATTTAAAGGACAATTCCAGTTACTCTTAAGTTCAATGGTTCAGTCATCAGTCCACAGTCAGATGGTTACGAAACATTGGAAAAAATAAGTTAAGAAATGTCTGTATTATTCATGATGTCCCGCCCATCAGAGGTTTCATGTTGTCTGGGAGGAGCTTTCTCCTGTGCTCAATGTCACCTCCTGCTGGGAATAGACTGTATTGCTAGGTGGTAAATAAGTCTATGAATAAGTCTAGGACTTCCTCTAACCCTGAATAGGAATAATTCCTATATTATGACCACTAGTCCCAACGACACAAGCATAAGAGTAAGTGCAAGAGTCAAACCAATGATAACAGAGCAGCTAATATATATGTGGGGTTAATGACTACCTCAATTTTTGATCTTGCACTCCTCCCATTCTGCCCTGGGTGATTTTAATTAGTTGAATGCTGGTTCCTACCATCCCCAAGTATATGTAGGCTTAGTCCCAGTTCTGGGTGTATGTGCAGCGTGGGTTCCCATCTCATAGAGGTCGCCTTGTCGTGGCAGATGGGCTCCCACAATTTAATCAAAATGTGTGCCAAGAACCTCCCTATTGTAAGTAGATTTAGCAGTAATGCATATTTATTTCTATTTAGTGGCATAGGTGGCATTGGTGTATATATATATATATATAAAGAGAGAGAGAGATATGTATATATTTATAATATATATATATATGTATATATATATATACATACATCTCGATATAAAAATAATTATACTAAATTATAATCATTACCATTATCAAGAATTGTACCAAACAATGTAATTAACACCTACAAAAACAAATGTCCCCAAAACCATAATGATCACAAAGACAGACAAATATATAATAAACATCCTTATTAATTCAACATAAACAATCTGCCCATCACAACCTAAAAACACGTAAAATACTGCTAAAAACAAGCAGCAAGATGGCGGTCGTGGTTGGATATAACATATAGAGGTAGCACAACATCCATTCATTTACTTCTAATCCAAAGAAATGGACACCTGTGATATTCAATATAAACTCCCCTTATGGGTAGAGCGCAAACAAATGATACAGATATTAGGGTATGTGCACACACACTAATTACGTCCGTAATTGACGGACGTATTTCAGCCGCAAGTCCCGGACTGAACACAGTGCAGGGAGCCGGGCTCCTAGCATCATAGTTATATACGATGCTAGGAGTCCCTGCCTCGCTGCCGGACAACTGTCCCGTACTGTAATCATGTTTTCAGTATGGGACAGTAGTTCCACGGAGAGGCAGGGACTCCTAGCATCGTACATAACTATGATGCTAGGAGCCCGGCTCCCTGCACTGTGTTCGGTCCGGGACTTGCGGCCGAAATACGTCTGTCAATTACGGACGTAATTAGTGTGTGTGCACATACCCTAACAAAAAACATAATAGAATAAACATAAAAATATACAGGTATAACATAAAACAACATAGAATAAACATAAAAATTATACAGATATAATAAAAAACATAACAGAATAAACAAAAAATTTCCACCCTGTAGAATCATTTTGATCAATACCCTCGGGTCTGAGGTGGTCATTGACATTGGGTATTGATCAAAATGCTATAACCTGGTGGGTATTATTGTTTTTTTTTTGGACTATACTTTTTTATGTTTATTCATCTGTTTAATTGTTTGCGTTCTACCCACAAGGGGAGTTTATATTGAATGTCACAGCTGTCTTATTTGGATTAAAACAAAATTTATGGATGTTGTTATATCCAACCACGACCGCCATCTTGCTGCTTGTTTTTAGCAGTATTTTCTTACAGGTTCTTACGCACATTTTGATTAAATTGTGTGAACCCACCTGCCACGACAAGACGACCTCTATGAGGCAGGTCTGGAGACAGTATCAAACATTAAAGGCTTAGATACACCAGGACCACAGACAGTATCACAGATGATATGCTTAGATACAGCAGCTCAACAGACACTATCTTGCATGATATGCTTAGATACATCAGGACAGCTGACAGTATCACATATGATAAGCTTAGACATACCAGCTCAGCAGCATGTATCATGTATTATAGACTTAGATACATCAGCCCAGCAGGCAGTATCACACATGGTAGGATTAGATACACCAGCTCAGCAGACAGTATCATACATGATAGGCTTAGATACAATGGCTCAGCAGACAGTATCACATATGATAGGATTAGATACATGACTCAGCAGACAGTATCACACATGATCAGCTTAGTTACACCACCACGGCAGCACAGTGTCCCACAGGATAAGATTAGATACACCAGCTCAGCAAACAGTATCCCACATGATAGGCTTAGATACAACTGCTCAGCAAACAGTATCCCACATAACAGGCGTAGACACAACTGCTCAGCAAACAGTATACCACATTATAGATTTAGATACACCACCTGAACAGCACACTGTCACTGGAGATTATTATATGGGGCCGTACAAACCACTGGCAACCTATAAGAATGGTTGGATGAGAAGTACCCTCATGAATGATATAAGGCTTTTTCCGCCAGAGCCCTAGCTTTACAAATAATTAAAATTGTAATACTGATATAGTAGTTCAGGAATGGCCAGATCCTGGTCTGAGGAGGGCTCTGGAGGGGAAAACTGCTAAAATAATAGAACCATACAGTGCTTACATTATACTGTTATACAGCGCTCACATAATACAGTCATACAGTGCTCATATAATACTGCCATATAGTGCTCATATAATACTGTCAAACAGCTCTCACATAATATTGTCATACAGTGCTCATATAATACTGACATACAGTGCTCACATAATACAGTCATACAGTGCTCATATAATACTGCCATATAGTGCTCATATAATACTGTCATACAGTGCTCATATAATACTGCCAAACAGCGCTCACATAATACTGCCATATAGTGCTCATATAATACTGCCAAACAGCTCTCACATAATACTGTCATACAGTGCTCATATAATACTGCCATACAGCGCTCACATAATACTGCCATATAGTGCTCATATAATACTGCCAAACAGCTCTCACATAATACTGTCATACAGTGCTCATATAATACTGCCATACAGTGCTCACATAATACTGCCATATAGTGCTCATATAATAACGCCGAACAGCTCTCACATAATACAGTCATACAGTGATCACATAATACTGCCATATAGTGCTCATATAATACTGCCAAACAGCTTTCACATAATACTGCCATACAGTGCTCATATAATACTGCCAAACAGCGCTCACATAATAGTGTCATACAGTACTCACATAATACTGCCATATAGTGCTCATATAATACTGCCAAACAGCGCTCACATAATACTGTCATACAGTACTCATATAATACTGCCTAAGGCTGGGTTCACACTACCTATTTTCAGGCGTAAACGAGGCATATTATGCCTCGTTTTACGCCTGAAAATAGGGCTACAATACGTCGGCAAACATCTGCCCATTCATTTGAATGGGTTTGCCGACATGCTGTGCAGACGACCTGTAATTTACGCGTCGTCGTTTGACAGCTGTCAAACGACGACGCGTAAATTGACTGCCTCGGCAAAGAAGTGCAGGACACTTCTTTGCCACGTAATTTGAGCTGTTCTTCATTGAACTCAATGAAGAGCAGCTCAAGATATACGAGCGTCACAGACGCCTCGTATATTACGAGGAGGAGAATTTACGGCTGAAACGACGCAGCTGTTTTCTTCTGAAGATATGTGCCATACAGTGCTCACATAATACTGTCATACAGTGCTCACATAATACTGTCATACAGTGCTCATATAATACTGCCATATAGTGCTCATATAATGCTGCCAAAGAGCGCTCACATAATACTGTCATACAGTGCTCATATAATACTGCCATATAGTGCTCATATAATACTGCCAAACAGCGCTCACATAATAGTGCCATACAGTGCTCACATAATACTGTCATACAGTGCTCACATAATAGTGCCATACAGTGCTCACATAATACTGTCATACAGTGCTCACATAATACTGTCATACAGTGCTCACATAATAGTGCCATACAGTGCTCACATAATACTGCCATACAGTGCTCACATAATACTGTCATACAGTGCTCACATAATAGTGCCATACAGTGCTCACATAATACTGTCATACAGTGCTCACATAACGCTGCCAAACAGCGCTCACATAATACTGTCATACAGTACTCATATAATACTGCCATACAGTGCACACATAATACTGCAATACAGAGCTCACATAATACTGCCATACAGGGCTCACATAATACTGCCATACAGTGCTCATATAATACTGCCATATAGTGCTCATATAATACTGCCAAACAGCGCTCACATAATACAGTCATACAGTGATCACATAATACTGCCATATAGTGCTCACATAATACTGCCATATAGTGCTCACATAATACTGTCATACAGTGCTCATATAATACTGCCATATAGTGCTCATATAATACTGCCAAACAGCGCTCACATAATAGTGCCATACAGTGCTCACATAATACTGTCATACAGTGCTCACATAATAGTGCCATACAGTGCTCACATAACGCTGCCAAACAGCGCTCACATAATACTGTCATACAGTACTCGTATAATACTGCCATACAGTGCACACATAATACTGCAATACAGAGCTCACATAATACTGCCATACAGTGCTCACATAATACTGCCATACAGTGCTCACATAATACTGCCATACAGTGTGTACATAATACTGCCATACAGTGCTCATATATACAATGCCTGCATAATAGTACCTTAGATTGAACATGTAATAATCCAATATAGTGCCAAATACCAGTACTATAGACCGCTGACATAACACCGACATACAGTGGCTAAATAAAAGTGCCATATAGTGCCTAAATAATACCACTGCCACAATGATGATATAAGTTGGAGACAACGTTTCAGGAAGAAGTTTCGGGGTGGTGGAGTAGGCACATAAAAGAAGGAGAATTCACTGGGACTGATGTCAGTGATCACATTCTGCGTACCGTGCAGCAGAGTATAATACACCGAAATAAATCATAATAATCATTATATAGAGCCAACATATTCAGTAGCACATAGCAACTGTGGAAGCAGCAAGCAAAGTGACAAGTATGGAGAACAAAGGAGGGAGAGGATATGTCATAAATATGTAATAGGTGAGGGTCCCACCTTTAGGACCCTCACCTATCAGGGCAACAGGGTTCCCGTGACCCCTGTTCACCGATTCTGTGGCTCGGCTCCTTCTGTGAGTGGCCGGCGTAAATCAGCAAACAGGGGTCATGAGAACTCTGTACTCCCAATAAGTGGGGTCCCACAACTATCAAGCATTTATGGCATACCCTGTGTAAGATACAAGTACCCCTCTAATGTACGGCAAAAAAAAAAAAATATTAACAATCAAAACAACTATAACAATAATAAAATATGACTCCTTAACCTGACATCAATGCAGAGACGTCAACTCTTCCAGCTTCACCGCAGTCGCATTATTTTGAGCTTCCCCCACCCGGTCACTCGGTGATGCTGTATGTAGTTTTTACCTGGTTTCGGGGGGGGGGGGGGAGGGATAAAAATAAAGTAAAGGAGAAACAAACAAAAAAAAAAAACGGTGCGTATGCTTACCCTCCTAGCTTCTGCCTCTTACTTGGCTCTGGCCGTTGCTACACTAGGTCAAGGCGCCATCATGCCGGCGGCCAAGGTCTGAATATTTTTTTTTTGTCTGATCTGGGGTCTACGTTAAGTTTGGATCTGAATATATTTAGGGGGTCTAGTCTGGAGTCTGAATGTATTTAGGAGGTGCATAACTAGGTATACAGGGGGAAATTTTTGGAACTTTTTGGAACTTGGACCGATGAATTCAACTTCAACCTTTCAGGTGCTGTAAGGCTTAGTTCACACTGAGTTTTTTTACCCTAATTTTGATGCGGAAACCGCATTGGAATCAGCAGCTAAAACCATCTTAAACCGCCTCCTTTTGATTTCAATGGGAGGCGGAAGCGTTTTTTTTCCGCGGCGGCTTTTAGACATTTGCCGTAAAAAAAAGTGCCATGCTCTTTCTTGCCGTGGTTCCACCTCTGACCTCCCAATGAAATCAATGGGAGTCAGAGAAAGCGTTTTTCGCTGTATTTTTTGCCTGCAGCGCTCAATGGCCGCGGCCTAATAACGCTGCAAAAAGCGCAGCAAGAACGTGCAGGCAGCCAAAAATACTGTGTGAACAGGGCCTTAAGGGTATGTTCACACGTCTTAACAAATTACGTCTGAAATAACGGAGCTGTTTTCAGGCGAAAACAGCTCCTGAATTTCAGACGTTTTTGCAAGTGCACGCGTTTTTCGCCGCGTCCATTACGGACGTAATTGGAGCTGTTTTTCAATGGAGTCAATGGAAAACGGCTCCAATTACGTCCCAAGAAGTGACATGCACTTCTTTGACGCGGCCGTCTTTTTTACGTCTGCACAGAACACCGTAAGACCCATTGAATCCAATGGGCAGATGTTTGCAGACGGTTTGGAGCCGTTTTTCGGGTGTAATTTCAGGCGTAAAACGACTCCATTACGTCTGAAAAGAGGTTGTGTGAACATACCCTTATAGCCACAACTGTGTTTATTACTCAACAGAAAACCTCCTTGCAACAATTGGAGGACAGATGATCACCCTGGGGTTACAGTTTGGGTGCCCTTTAATTTTAGGCCGGGTTCCCATGTAGCGTAAACGCTGCGGAATTTCCGCAACAGAATTCTGTGAGATTTAGTAAATCTCATGCCCACGCTGCAGTAAAAAAAGCAGAGTAAACGTTAATAAATTGACCTGCGGTGCAGAATTTAATTCCACGTCAATTATGCTGCGTTTTTGTTGATTTTCCGCTACCGGTTTTCCCCATTGAATTCAATGGGGATGCAAAACCTGCAACAGAAAGCCAAGCGTTGCCACTTTTGAGGCGTAATCGCAGCGATTAAGCCGCAAAAATCGTAACTCCGGAAAAAAAAATCATCATACTTACCCAGAACGCCCTCCTCCTTCTTCCTGTAGTTCGGCCTCCTGGGATGATGTTTCATCCCATGTGACCGCTGCAGCCAATCGCAGGCGGCCGCAGCGTCATCGTAGGAGACCGGAGCGGACGTCAAAGGAGGGGTAAGTAGAAGCGCTTTTTACGCAGAGGAAAACCCGTCTGAAAAACTGCACGGAAGGTGCTGCAGGTCCCAGGTCGGATACGCTGCGTGATTTTTACGCAGCGTATCCGACTCGTGGGAACCCGATTTAAAGGGGTAATTGGACCTTTTTTTTATGTAATACGGCGGTTACCTCAGACCTGGACTGTAAGGCTATGTTCACACTGAGTTTTTTGATATGGAAACCGCGCCGCAAAACTAGTCAAAGACGGCCCGCAAATGCCTTCCATTGATTTCAATGGGAGGCGCCTCGCGGGAGAAAGAAGGGACATGCCCTATGTTAGGGCGTTTACGCCTCTGACCTCCCATTGACTTCAATGGGAGGCAGAGAAAGCGTATTTCCCTGCGTTTTATGCCCGCGGCGCTCAATGGCTACTGAGAGTGTCAAAGATTACAAGATATTCCGGACTACCGGACAGTCATTGATAAGGGTAGAGATCCCGGATTATCAGACTTTCGGATTAAAGGAATTTCATTGTATATAAAAGTGGTGGCATACGTATGGGACTTGGTGTGAGTTTTTCTTCTGTCAGTGACGCTGTCTCATCCGAGGACTAACAAGGGAGAACTATCCAAGAGACAGTCCCTGAGAGCCCGTAATGCCTGGACTCCGAGCCGCTGCCTGTAATCGTGATCTTCCAGGTTTTTGCCCTTATGACTTCTTTGCTCAGTATCTTTAGGTGTTAATAGACGTTCTGATCCTGAGGCCTCCAGCAGATTTTACATCTCCTACTGTGCCTTTAAGAGAAAATTTAAGGTGGATCCCAACAAACGACCTCCATTCATTATAAAGCAACATCTAATGTCTTCTCCATCTATCCACTCCACCCAACATCCCCGGCAAATTACTAAGTAGGATGTGAAGCCCTTTGATACCACACGCCTCCCTTTAAAGCGTGGTCCTTTGTTGTTTTTAAAAGCCAGGAACCCTTCCCCCCTTAAATTGTAGCTCAGATGCAACATAGCAGCTTGCGTAATCTTACCATTTATATTCACGCTCTGTATTGCAAGGGATCTATAACTATATCTGGGTATATATATATATATATATATATATATATATATACACACACATACACACATATTTTTTTTAATGAATAGAATGCCAGAACTGCAGTAAATACTGACACACAAGCAGTGAGGGAGAGAAAAGGGGGAATTTAGAACCTCACATCAAGGCAGGTATGTATGTATGTATGTATGTATGTATGCCATTTAGGTTATACTGAGAGCTGGGTGACAACACCAATGGCTGCTGTATTGGCTGGTTGTCACCCCTGGATGGAATATGATAGACTTCACGCAGGAGGACGACTCAGGCATGTACAGTAGATGACCTCCATCCGTCTCCCCTGTGGTTCTATCAACAGCCAGGCATTACTCAAATAAATACCAATATGAGCAGGAGCTGCGGCTACAGACGTGCAGCGAAAAGTAAAACAGTGTCCTGTGTGTTCCGGGCGTACAATATATAGTCGCCCACTGTGCTCAGAAACACTGAGAATTCTGCCCATTGAGTCAGGAAATTTTTTATCAAAAAATCTGGAGATAATAAGATTCACTAGTTTTATCTGCTCCTGGGAAAGCTGAGTGACAACCCATATGGCTGCTATTATAGCTCTAATAGGGACTGTCACCTAACTTTCCAAGACTGTCTATTATGCAGCATATAAATTAATGTTATCTACACTGATACATTGTAACAAGTCCATCAACTGTATGAGAAGGACTAGGTAAGGACTGGGGTTTCAGCCTCTGACCTATACGAGCTTGATATCCTACCCATTAGAGCACAGCTATGATCAGTGACTCCAGCTCAGCTGCATTGTCTATTGGAGTCTGAAATCCACTTCCTGTCTCATCAGAGGCTCCGGCTGCTGTTCTGTCCCACCTCATGCTTTATACTGCAGCTCTACTCCATTAGCGCACAGCTATGATCAGTGACTTCAGCTTAGTAGAATAGTCTATTGGTGTTTTAAATTCACCTCTTGTTCTATCTGAGGTTATGACTCATGTTCTGTCGCTTCCCATGCTTTACACTGCAGCTCAACTTTATTAGTGCACAGCTATGACTAGTAACTCCCGCTTAGCTACATTGTCTAATGGAGTCTGAGATAGTCTAAAATCCACTTCTAATCTAATAAAGGGTCTCAGGCTACTGCTCTGTCCTTCCCTATGCTTTACACTGCAGCTCTACTTCATTAGTACACAGCTATGATCAGTGACTGCAGCTGAATTGTATTTGTCTATTGAAGTCGGAAGTAGTTTAATCTCCACCCGCTATCTCATCAGCAGTTTAGGCTATTGCTTGGTCTTTCCCATGCTTTACACTGCAGCATTGATCAGCTACTGTGTATCAACACAAGCTCAGCATGAAGCCAGTATACGGAGAGCTGATTAAAATTACAGCAAGGACAGAATGATTATAATCTACGAGCAAACTACAGGCTCATTATAAACAAGCAGTGAGAAACCCCTCATACAGACTGAGGGGAACGAGCCCCAATAACGGGGAGGGGGAACCACTTTATATGCCGCATCCAATAAAAATGTCTCAACCCCTTACTGTACTATTTTCACTGGCATATACAATGACAGGTCAAATCCTTAAAGGGGTAGTCTCAGAATGTCAT
The DNA here is from genome assembly GCF_050947455.1 of Rhinoderma darwinii. Classification (NCBI taxonomy): domain Eukaryota; kingdom Metazoa; phylum Chordata; class Amphibia; order Anura; family Rhinodermatidae; genus Rhinoderma; species Rhinoderma darwinii. Next base: position 11,012,833 of record NC_134688.1, read on the forward strand.
CCCCATGACAACACTTCTTGTGCTCTGACAGCCCAGTGTTATCCTAGAGAGGCTGGTCGTCAGAGCAGCCAATCAGGACAAAGTTTTTATGTTACCAGCACAGGTAAGTAATGGAATGAAGACATCTGATTGGTTGCTTGCACAAAATCTCATCTCCCAGGTCGCCTGATCGTAAATACCGCTCCAGGGATGCGCAGATGTAGAGGTAATTGTCTGTGTTACATGTATCTAATCTTGTAAAAAGTCTTTAACTAATCCTATTCTAAATCCACACGGTGTGACACTAAAGTATACAAAATACCTAAACGTTCACCCCCCTGTGAACGATCACCTCGCACTAATGACACAAGTATTCACGCCCTGCCGAGACTTTCCACATCTGTTTTATGTGAGTGTTTTCATAGCCTCAAGGTGAGAATAGAAATATATATACACATGACTCCCAGCATTTAAATCCCAAATCCTGCAACATTGAGCTCCGCCCCTGTTCAGCCAAGGGACGTCCCCAAAACGTTCTAGAAACACCCCTTTTTATGCTAATCCACAAAGCCACGCCTTGTCATGGTCCCGCTTATCAGACAGTCCATTTCCAGTGTTGTAAATATAAGAGTAAGATCAGGACCGGTTTTAGGATGATGCATAATACCACCATACAGTGACTGAACAATACCACGAGACAGTGATTGAATTATACCACAAAGTGACCACATAATACCACCATACAGTGACTGAATAATACCACCATACAGTGACTGAATAATACCTCCATACAGTGACTGAATAATACCTCCATACAGTGACTGATAATACCACCATACAGTGACTGAATAATACCCCCATACAGTGACTGAATAATACCACCATACAGTGACTGGATAATACCTCCATACAGTGACTGAATAATACCACGAGACAGTGATTGAATTATACCACAAAGTGACCACATAATACCACCATACAGTGACTGAATAATACCTTCATACAGTGACTGGATAATACCTCCATACAGTGACTGATAATACCACCATACAGTGACTGAATAATATCACCATACAGTGACTAGATAACACCACTATACAGTGACTGGATAATACCTCCATACAGTGACTGATAATACCACCATACAGTGACTGAATAATACCACCATACAGTGACTGAATAATACCCCCATACAGAGACTGAATAATACCACCATACAGTGACTGAATAATACCACCACATAGTGACTGAATAATAGCACCATACAGTGACTGAATAATACCACCATACAGTGACTGATAATACCACCATACAGTGACTGAATAATACCACCATACAGTGACTGAATAATACCACCATACAGGGACTGAATAATACCCCCATACAGTGACTGAATAATACCACCATACAGTGACCACATAATACCACCATACAGTGACTGAATAATACCACCATACAGTGACTGGATAATACCTCCATACAGTGACTGAATAATACCACGAGACAGTGATTGAATTATACCACAAAGTGACCACATAATACCACCATACAGTGACTGAATAATACCTTCATACAGTGACTGGATAATACCTCCATACAGTGACTGATAATACCACCATACAGTGACTGAATAATATCACCATACAGTGACTAGATAACACCACTATACAGTGACTGGATAATACCTCCATACAGTGACTGATAATACCACCATACAGTGACTGAATAATACCACCATACAGTGACTGAATAATACCCCCATACAGAGACTGAATAATACCACCATACAGTGACTGAATAATACCACCACATAGTGACTGAATAATAGCACCATACAGTGACTGAATAATACCACCATACAGTGACTGATAATACCACCATACAGTGACTGAATAATACCACCATACAGTGACTGAATAATACCACCATACAGGGACTGAATAATACCCCCATACAGTGACTGAATAATACCACCATACAGTGACCACATAATACCACCATACAGTGACTGATAATACCACCGTACAGTGACTGAATAATACCTCCATACAGTGACTGAATAATACTAACCATACAGTGATGAATAATACCACCATACAGTGACTGAATAATACCACCATACAGTGATGAATAATACCTTCATACAGTGACTGAATAATACCACCATACAGTGACTGAATAATAGCACCATACAGTGACTGAATAATACCACCATACAGTGACTGAATAATAGCACCATACAGTGACTGAATAATACCACCATACAGTGACTGAATAATACCACCATACAGGGACTGAATAATACCCCCATACAGTGACTGAATAATACCACCATACAGTGACCACATAATACCACCATACAGTGACTGATAATACCACCGTACAGTGACTGAATAATACCTCCATACAGTGACTGAATAATACCACCATACAGTGACTGAATAATACCACCATACAGTGATGAATAATACCTTCATACAGTGACTGGATAATACCGCCATACAGTGACTGAATAATACCACCATACAGAGACTGAATAATACCACCATACAATGACTGGATAATACCTCCATACAGTGACTGAATAATACCACCATACAATGACTGGATAATACCTCCATACAGTGACTGGATAATACCTCCATACAGTGACTGAATAATACCACATACAGTGACTGAATAATACCACCATACAGTAACTGAATAATACCACCATACTGTGACTGAATAATACCTCCATACAGAGACTGAATAATACCACCATACTGTGACTGAATAATACCACCATACAGTGACTGAATAATACCACCATACAGTGACTGAATAATAGCACTATACAGTGACTGAATAATACCACCATACATGATGAATAATACCTCCGTACAGTGACTGAATAATACCACCATACAGTGACTGATAATACCACCATACAGTGACTGATAATACCCCCATACAGTGACTGAATAATACCTTCATACAGTGACTGGATAATACCACCATACAGTGATGAATAATACCACCATACAGTGACTGAATAATACCACCATACAGTGATGAATAATACCACCATACAGTGACTGAATAATACCACCATACAGTGACTGATAATACCACCATACAGTGACTGAATAATACCACCATACAGTGACTGAATAATACCACCATACAGTGACTGAATAATACCACCATACAGTGACTGAATAATACCTCCATACAGTGACTGAATAATACCTCCATACAGTGACTGAATAATACCACCATACAGTGACTGAATAATAGCACCATACAGTGACTGAATAATACCACCATACAGTGACTGAATAATACCACCATACAGTGACTGAATAATAGCACCATACAGTGACTGAATAATACCCCCATACAGTGACTGAATAATACCTTCATACAGTGACTGGATAATACCACCATACAGTGACTGAATAATACCACCATACAGTGACTGAATAATACCACCATACAGTGACTGAATAATACCACCATACAGTGACTGAATAATAGCACCATACAGTGACTGAATAATACCCCCATACAGTGACTGAATAATACCTTCATACAGTGACTGGATAATACCACCATACAGTGACTGATAATACCACCATACAGTGATGAATAATACCACCATACAGTGACTGAATAATACCACCATACAGTGACTGATAATACCACCATACAGTGACTGAATAATACCACCATACAGTGACTGATAATACCACCATACAGAGACTGATAATACCACCATACAGTGACTGAATAATACCTCCATACAGAGACTGAATAATACCACCATACTGTGACTGAATAATACCACCATACAGTGACTGAATAATACCTCCATACAGAGACTGAATAATAGCACCATACAGTGACTGAATAATACCACCATACAGTGACTGAATAATACCTCCATACAGTGACTGAATAATACCACCATACATGATGAATAATACCACCATACAGAGACTGAATAATACCACCATACTGTGACTGAATAATACCACCATACAGTGACTGAATAATACCACCATACAGTGACTGAATAATAGCACCATACATGATGAATAATACCTCCATACAGTGACTGATAATACCACCATACAGTGACTGGATAATATCACCATACAGTGACTGAATAATACCACCGTACAGTGACTGAATAATACCACCATACAGTGACTGAATAATACCACCATACAGTGACTGAATAATACCACCATACAGTGACTGATAATACCACCATACAGTGACTGAATAATACCACCATACAGTGACTGAATAATACCTCCATACAGTGACTGAATAATACCACCATACAGAGACTGATAATACCACCATACAGTGACTGAATAATACCTCCATACAGAGACTGAATAATATCACCATACAGTGACTGAATAATACCCCCATACAGTGACTGAATAATACCTTCATACAGTGACTGGATAATACCACCATACAGTGATGAATAATACCACCATACAGTGACTGAATAATACCACCATACAGTGACTGATAATACCACCATACAGTGACTGAATAATACCACCATACAGTGACTGAATAATACCACCATACAGTGACTGAATAATACCACCATACAGTGACTGAATAATACCTCCATACAGTGACTGAATAATACCTCCATACAGTGACTGAATAATACCACCATACAGTGACTGAATAATAGCACCATACAGTGACTGAATAATACCACCATACAGTGACTGAATAATACCACCATACAGTGACTGAATAATAGCACCATACAGTGACTGAATAATACCCCCACACAGTGACTGAATAATACCTTCATACAGTGACTGGATAATACCACCATACAGTGACTGAATAATACCACCATACAGTGACTGAATAATACCACCATACAGTGACTGAATAATACCACCATACAGTGACTGAATAATAGCACCATACAGTGACTGAATAATACCCCCATACAGTGACTGAATAATACCTTCATACAGTGACTGGATAATACCACCATACAGTGACTGATAATACCACCATACAGTGATGAATAATACCACCATACAGTGACTGAATAATACCACCATACAGTGACTGATAATACCACCATACAGTGACTGAATAATACCACCATACAGTGACTGATAATACCACCATACAGAGACTGATAATACCACCATACAGTGACTGAATAATACCTCCATACAGAGACTGAATAATACCACCATACTGTGACTGAATAATACCACCATACAGTGACTGAATAATACCTCCATACAGAGACTGAATAATAGCACCATACAGTGACTGAATAATACCACCATACAGTGACTGAATAATACCTCCATACAGTGACTGAATAATACCACCATACATGATGAATAATACCACCATACAGAGACTGAATAATACCACCATACTGTGACTGAATAATACCACCATACAGTGACTGAATAATACCACCATACAGTGACTGAATAATAGCACCATACATGATGAATAATACCTCCATACAGTGACTGATAATACCACCATACAGTGACTGGATAATATCACCATACAGTGACTGAATAATACCACCGTACAGTGACTGAATAATACCACCATACAGTGACTGAATAATACCACCATACAGTGACTGAATAATACCACCATACAGTGACTGATAATACCACCATACAGTGACTGAATAATACCACCATACAGTGACTGAATAATACCTCCATACAGTGACTGAATAATACCACCATACAGAGACTGATAATACCACCATACAGTGACTGAATAATACCTCCATACAGAGACTGAATAATATCACCATACAGTGACTGAATAATACCACCATACAGTGATGAATAATACCTTCATACAGTGACTGGATAATACCGCCATACAGTGACTGAATAATACCACCATACAGAGACTGAATAATACCACCATACAATGACTGGATAATACCTCCATACAGTGACTGAATAATACCACCATACAATGACTGGATAATACCTCCATACAGTGACTGGATAATACCTCCATACAGTGACTGAATAATACCACATACAGTGACTGAATAATACCACCATACAGTAACTGAATAATACCACCATACTGTGACTGAATAATACCTCCATACAGAGACTGAATAATACCACCATACTGTGACTGAATAATACCACCATACAGTGACTGAATAATACCACCATACAGTGACTGAATAATAGCACTATACAGTGACTGAATAATACCACCATACATGATGAATAATACCTCCATACAGTGACTGATAATACCACCATACAGTGACTGGATAATATCACCGTACAGTGACTGAATAATACCACCATACAGTGACTGATAATACCACCATACAGTGACTGATAATACCCCCATACAGTGACTGAATAATACCTTCATACAGTGACTGGATAATACCACCATACAGTGATGAATAATACCACCATACAGTGACTGAATAATACCACCATACAGTGATGAATAATACCACCATACAGTGACTGAATAATACCACCATACAGTGACTGATAATACCACCATACAGTGACTGAATAATACCACCATACAGTGACTGAATAATACCACCATACAGTGACTGAATAATACCACCATACAGTGACTGAATAATACCTCCATACAGTGACTGAATAATACCTCCATACAGTGACTGAATAATACCACCATACAGTGACTGAATAATAGCACCATACAGTGACTGAATAATACCACCATACAGTGACTGAATAATACCACCATACAGTGACTGAATAATAGCACCATACAGTGACTGAATAATACCCCCATACAGTGACTGAATAATACCTTCATACAGTGACTGGATAATACCACCATACAGTGACTGAATAATACCACCATACAGTGACTGAATAATACCACCATACAGTGACTGAATAATACCACCATACAGTGACTGAATAATACCACCATACAGTGACTGATAATACCACCATACAGTGACTGAATAATACCACCATACAGTGACTGAATAATACCTCCATACAGTGACTGAATAATACCACCATACAGAGACTGATAATACCACCATACAGTGACTGAATAATACCTCCATACAGAGACTGAATAATATCACCATACAGTGACTGAATAATACCACCATACAGTGATGAATAATACCTTCATACAGTGACTGGATAATACCGCCATACAGTGACTGAATAATACCACCATACAGAGACTGAATAATACCACCATACAATGACTGGATAATACCTCCATACAGTGACTGAATAATACCACCATACAATGACTGGATAATACCTCCATACAGTGACTGGATAATACCTCCATACAGTGACTGAATAATACCACATACAGTGACTGAATAATACCACCATACAGTAACTGAATAATACCACCATACTGTGACTGAATAATACCTCCATACAGAGACTGAATAATACCACCATACTGTGACTGAATAATACCACCATACAGTGACTGAATAATACCACCATACAGTGACTGAATAATAGCACTATACAGTGACTGAATAATACCACCATACATGATGAATAATACCTCCATACAGTGACTGATAATACCACCATACAGTGACTGGATAATATCACCGTACAGTGACTGAATAATACCACCATACAGTGACTGATAATACCACCATACAGTGACTGATAATACCCCCATACAGTGACTGAATAATACCTTCATACAGTGACTGGATAATACCACCATACAGTGATGAATAATACCACCATACAGTGACTGAATAATACCACCATACAGTGATGAATAATACCACCATACAGTGACTGAATAATACCACCATACAGTGACTGATAATACCACCATACAGTGACTGAATAATACCACCATACAGTGACTGAATAATACCACCATACAGTGACTGAATAATACCACCATACAGTGACTGAATAATACCTCCATACAGTGACTGAATAATACCACCATACAGTGACTGAATAATACCACCATACAGTGACTGAATAATAGCACCATACAGTGACTGAATAATACCACCATACAGTGACTGAATAATACCACCATACAGTGACTGAATAATAGCACCATACAGTGACTGAATAATACCCCCATACAGTGACTGAATAATACCTTCATACAGTGACTGGATAATACCACCATACAGTGACTGAATAATACCACCATACAGTGACTGAATAATACCACCATACAGTGACTGAATAATAGCACCATACAGTGACTGAATAATACCCCCATACAGTGACTGAATAATACCTTCATACAGTGACTGGATAATACCACCATACAGTGACTGATAATACCACCATACAGTGATGAATAATACCACCATACAGTGACTGAATAATACCACCATACAGTGACTGATAATACCACCATACAGTGACTGAATAATACCACCATACAGTGACTGATAATACCACCATACAGAGACTGATAATACCACCATACAGTGACTGAATAATACCTCCATACAGAGACTGAATAATACCACCATACTGTGACTGAATAATACCACCATACAGTGACTGAATAATACCTCCATACAGAGACTGAATAATAGCACCATACAGTGACTGAATAATACCACCATACAGTGACTGAATAATACCTCCATACAGTGACTGAATAATACCACCATACATGATGAATAATACCACCATACAGAGACTGAATAATACCACCATACTGTGACTGAATAATACCACCATACAGTGACTGAATAATACCACCATACAGTGACTGAATAATAGCACCATACATGATGAATAATACCTCCATACAGTGACTGATAATACCACCATACAGTGACTGGATAATATCACCATACAGTGACTGAATAATACCACCGTACAGTGACTGAATAATACCACCATACAGTGACTGAATAATACCACCATACAGTGACTGAATAATACCACCATACAGTGACTGATAATACCACCATACAGTGACTGAATAATACCACCATACAGTGACTGAATAATACCTCCATACAGTGACTGAATAATACCACCATACAGAGACTGATAATACCACCATACAGTGACTGAATAATACCTCCATACAGAGACTGAATAATACCACCATACTGTGACTGAATAATACCACCATACAGTGACTGAATAATACCTCCATACAGTGACTGAATAATACCACCATACAGTGACTGAATAATACCACCATACAGTAACTGAATAATACCACCGTACATGATGAATAATACCACCATACAGTGACTGGATAATACCTCCATACAGTGACTGATAATACCACCATACAGTGACTGGATAATATCACCATACAGTGACTGAATAATACCACCGTACAGTGACTGAATAATACCACCATACAGTGACTGAATAATACCACCATACAGTGACTGAATAATAGCACCATACAGTGACTGAATAATACCCCCATACAGTGACTGAATAATACCTTCATACAGTGACTGGATAATACCACCATACAGTGATGAATAATACCACCATACAGTGACTGAATAATACCTTCATACAGTGACTGGATAATACCACCATACAATGACTGAATAATACCACCATACAGTGATGAATAATACCACCATACAGTGACTGAATAATACCTTCATACAGTGACTGGATAATACCACCATACAGTGACTGATAATACCACCATACAGTGACTGATAATACCACCATACAGTGACTGAATAATAGCACCATACAGTGACTGAATAATAGCACCATACAGTGACTGAATAATACCACCATACAGTGACTGATAATACCACCATACAGTGACTGAATAATAGCACCATACAGTGACTAAATAATAGCACCATACAGTGACTGAATAATACCCCCATACAGTGACTGAATAATACCCCCATACAGTGACTGGATAATACCACCACACAGTGACTGAATAATACCACCATACAGTGACTGAATAATAGCACCATACAGTGACTGATAATACCACCATACAGTGACTGAATAATACCACCATACAGTGACTGGATAATACCTCCATACAGTGACTGGATAATACCTCCATACAGTGACTGGATAATACCTCCATACAGTGACTGGATAATACCTCCATACAGTGACTGGATAATACCTCCATACAGTGATTGAATAATACCTTCATACAGTGACTGGATAATACCACCATACAGTGACTGGATAATACCTCCATACAGTGACTGAATAATACCACCATACAGTGACTGGATAATACCTCCATACAGTGACTGAATAATACCACCATACAGTGACTGAATAATACCACCATACAGTGACTGAATAATACCACCATACAGTGACTGAATAATACCACCATACAGAGACTGAATAATACCATGAGACAGTGACTGAATAATACCTCCATACAGTGACTGAATAATATCACCATACAGTGACTGAATAATACCACCATACAGTGACTGAATAATACCACCATACAGTGACTGATAATACCACCATACAGTGACTGAATAATACCACCATACAGTGACTGAACAATACCACGAGACAGTGACTGAATAATACCACCATACAGTGATTGAATAATACCTTCATACAGTGACTGGATAATACCACCATACAGAGACTAAATAATACCACCATACAGTGACTGGATAATACCTCCATACAGTGACTGAATAATACCACCATACAGTGACTGAATAATACCACCATACAGTGACTGAATAATACCACCATACAGTGACTGAATAATACCACCATACAGAGACTGAATAATACCATAAGACAGTGACTGAATAATACCTCCATACAGTGACTGAATAATATCACCATACAGTGACTAAATAATACCACCATACAGTGACTGAATAATACCACCATACAGTGACTGATAATACCACCATACAGTGACTGAATAATACCACCATACAGTGACTGAACAATACCACGAGACAGTGACTGAATAATACCACGATACAGTGACTGAATAATACCACCATACAGTGACTGAATAATATCACCATACAGTGACTGAATAATTCCTCCATACAGTGACTGAATAATACCACCATACAGTGACTGAATAATACCACCATACAGTGACTGAATAATATCACCATACAGTGACTGAATAATACCTCCATAAAGGGACTAAATAATACCTCCATACAGTGTCTGAATAATACCACCATACAGTGACTGAATAATACCACCATACAGTGACCACATATTACCACCATACAGTGACCGGATAATACTACTATACTCCCGGACAATACCATTATACAGTATTTGGATAATACTACCGTACATTTACTGAATAATACCCCATACAGTGACCGGATAATAATATTATACAGTGTCTGAATAATACTACCATACATGGCCAAATAAGACCACTATACATTGCCATATATAACCACCATACAGTGACCGGATAATACCACCAGACAGTGACTGAATAATACCACCATACAGTGACTGAATAATACCTCCATACAGTGATGAATAATACCACCGTACAGTGATGAATAATACCACCATACAGTGATGAATAATACCCCCATACAGTGACTGAATAATACCGCCATACAGTGATGAATAATACCGCCATACAGTGACTGAATAATACCACCATACAGTGACTGATAATACCACCATACAGTGACTGAATAATACCACCATACAGTGACTGAATAATACCACTATACAGTGACTGAATAATACCTCCATACAGTGACTGAATAATACCACCATACAATGACTGAATAATACCACCATACAGTGACTGAATAATACCACCATACAGTGACTGAATAATATCACCATACAGTGACCAAATAATACCTCCATACATTGACCGGATAATACCACCATCCAGTGACTGAATAATACCACCATACAGTGACTGAATAATACCACCATACTGTGACTGAATAATACCACCATACAGTGACTGAATAATACCACCATACAGTGACTAGATAACACCACTATACAGTGACTAGATAACACCACTATACAGTGACTAGATGATACTACTATAAAGTGACTGAATATTAACACCATACAGTGATCGAATAATACAACCATAGAGTGACTAAAAAAATACCACCATATAGTGACTGCATAAAACCACCATGCAGTGACCACATAACACCACCATACAGTGACTGGGTAATACTACCATACAGTGACCACATAACACCACCACACAGTGACTAGATAATACCACCATGCAGGGACCACATAATACCACCATACAGTGACTTGGTAATACTTCCATACAGTGACCGGAGAAATACTACCATAGAGAGACTGAATAATACCACCAGACTGTTACTTGATAATACCACCATACTGTGACCGGATAATACCACCATACAGTGACTGAATAATACCACCAGAGAGTAATTGGATAATGCCACCATTCAGTGATTGAATAATACCACAAAGTGACCACATAATACCACCATACAGTGACTGGATAATACTACCATACAATAACTGAATAATACCACCATACCGTGACTAGATAACACCACTATACAGTGACTAGATAATACTACTATACAGTGACTGAATATTAACACCATATAGTGACCGAATAATACCAACATACAGTGACTAGATAATACCACCATACAGTGACCGGATAATACTACTATACTCCCAGACAATACCATTATACAGTATTTGGATAATACTACCATACATTTACTGAATAATAGCCCCATACAGTGACCGGATAATAATATTATACAGTGTCTGAATAATACTACCATACATGGCCAAATAAGACCACTATACATTGCCATATATAACCACCATACAGTGACCGGATAATACTACCATACAGTGTCTGGATAATACTACCATACAGTGACCAAATAAAACCATAAAACCACAATACAGTAACCACATAATAACACCATACAGTGACCACATATTACCACCATACTGTGACTGAATAATACCCCCATACAGTGACTGAATAATACCCCCATACTGTGACTAAATAATACCACCATACAGTGACTGAATAATATCACCATACAGTGACTGAATAATACCCCCATATAGTGACTGAATAATACCCCCATACAGTGACCACATAATGCCACCATACAGTGACTAGATAACACCACTATACAGTGACCAGATAATACTACTATACAGTGACTGAATATTAACACCATATAGTGACTGAATAATACCACCATACAGTGACTAGATAATACCACCGTACAGTGACTGAATAATACCACCATACAGTGACTGAATAATACCACCATACAGTGACTGAATAATACCACCATACAGTGACTGAATAATACCACCATACAGTGACTGAATAATACCACCATACAGAGACTGAATAATACCTCCATACAGTGACTGATAATACCACCATACAGTGACTGAATAATACCACCATACAGTGACTGAATAATACAGCCATACAGTGACTGAATAATACCACCATACAGAGACTGAATAATACCTCCATACAGTGACTGATAATACCACCATACAGTGACTGAATAATACCACCATACAGAGACTGAATAATACCACCATACAGTGACTGAATAATACAGCCATACAGTGACTGAATAATACCACCATACAGAGACTGAATAATACCTCCATACAGAGACTGGATAATACCACCATACAGTGACTGGAGAATACCACCATACAGTGACTGAATAATACCACCATACAGTGACCACATAATACCACCATACATTGACTGGATAATACCACAATACAGTGACCACATATTACCACCATACAGTGACCGGATAATACTATACCCCCGGATAAAACCATTATACACTACCGTTCAAAAGTTTAGGGTCACTTAGAAATTTCCTTATTTTTGAAAGAAAAGCACAGTTTTTTTCAATGAAGATAACAGTAAATTAATCAGAAATACACTCTATACATTGTTAATGTGCTAAATGACTATTCTAGCTGCAAACGTCTGGTTTTTAATTAAATATCTACATAGGTGTATAGAGGCCCATTTCCAGCAACCATCACTCCAGTGTTCTAATGGTACATTGTGTTTGCTAACTGTGTTAGAAGGCTAATGGATGATTAGAAAACACTTTACAACCCTTGTGCAATTATGTTAGCACCGCTGTAAACAGTTTTGATGTTTAGAGGAGCTATAAAACTGACCTTCCTTTGAGCTAGTTGAGAATCTGGAGCATTATATTTGTGGGTTCGATTAAACTCCCAAAATGGCTAGAAAAAATAGAGCTTTCTTGTTCTTAGAAATGAAGGCTATTCCATGCGAGAAATTGCCAAGAAACTGAAGATTTCCAACAACGGTGTGTACTACTCCCTTCAGAGGACAGCACAAACAGGCTCTAACCAGAGTAGAAAGAGACGTGGGTGGCCACGCTGCACAACTGAGCAACAAGACAAGTACATTAGAGTCTCTAGTTTGAGAAATAGACTCCTCACAGGTCCTCAACTGGCAGCTTCATTAAATAGTACCCGCAAAACTCCAGTGTCAACGTCTACAGTGAGGAGGCGACTCCGGGATGCTGGCCTTCAGGGCAGAGTGGCAAAGAAAAAGCCATATCTGAGACTGGCTAATAAAAGGAAAAGATTAATATGGGCAAAAGCACACAGACATTGGACAGAGGAAGATTGGAAAAAATGTTGGCTCCTCGTATGCGATCAAACAGCTCAGATATAAGTGGCAACGGGTATTTGTTCTTGACTGTGATCTGGTTGAGAACCCGGTAGTCAATGCAGGGTTGAAGGGATCCATCCCTCTTTTTAACGAAGAAGAATCCAGCCCCGGCCGGGGAGGAAGACTTTCGTATGAAACCCCTCTCCAGATTCTCCTTGATATAGGCTGACATGGATAGAGACTCAGGCAAGGAGAGAGGATATACTCGGCCACGGGGAACAGAGGCATTAGGAACCAGTTCAATGGGGCAGTCATAAATCCGATGTGGAGGCAGCGTCTCAGCCTCCCTTTTGCTGAAAACATCTGCATACTGAGCAAACTGGGGAGGCAGTCCCGCCAATGACTGAGGCAGAGGAGGCTTGACAGGATGGATCTGCAACAGACAACGACCATGGCACTCGGAGCCCCATTGGAGAACCTCTCCAGAATTCAAGTCCAGGACTGGGGTATGTAGTCGAAGCCAAGGCAGGACCAGCAGAACAGGATTGATGGCCTTGGGCAAAACAAGGAAATAAATTAGTTCAGAATGAAGGACTCCAACCTGGAGCTTCAACGGTTTGGTTTTAGAAATGATGGGATCCGTCAGAGGCAGTCCATTAACTGAGGCAACAGCCAAAGATGTCTCCAGGGGAACTGTGGGCAACTGAAGACGATCCACCAGCTCTTTCTGGATGAAGTTTGCAGCAGAACCAGAGACAAGATAGGCAGAAACTTGATGCGTCCTCTCGCCGGACACTAGGGTTACAGGAATAGTCAGCTTGGGACAGAAGGCTTTTTTAGGTACCGTTACATCTAGGGTTGTCTCTCCCACCAATCCTGGGCAATGGGGTCTCTCTGGCCTCTGGGGACATAAACGCACAATATGGCCTCTGAGGCCGCAATACAGACAAAGTCCAGAAGTGCGTCTGCGTTGTTTCTCCTGGGTAGACAATTTGACAAAGTTACTCAGCATGGGATCCTCTGGTGGGACGACTGAGGAAGATTGCTGAAAAGTAGAATCCAGCCTAGGAAGTTCGTTCTCCCGGAGAACCTCTTGGGAACATTCCCGGATCCTCATGTCAACCCGGGAGGCGAGTAGGATAAGATCGTCCAGGGTAGATGGCAGATCGCGAGCAGCCAGCTCGTCCTTGATCCCTGAAGACAGTCCCTGCCAGAATTTGGCCACCAAAGCCCCGTTGTTCCAGGTCAATTCAGCAGCCAGGATACGGAACTGAATGGCATACTCGCCCACGGAGAGGTCTCCCTGGTGTAGGGTCAGCAAGGATGCAGCAGCCAAAGAAACTCTCCCAGGTTCCTCAAAGATCGAGCGGAGGGTCTGTAAGAAGCACTGCAAGTCACGGGTCTCTGGTCCCTGATGTTTCCACAGAGGATTAGCCCATGCCAGGGCTTTGCCAGTAAGGAGAGAGATGATGAAGGCGATCCTGATGTCATCCGAAGAGAAGGACCAGGCATGTAGTCTGAAATGGATCAGGCACCGATTCAAAAATCCCCTGCAGGACCTCGGATCTCCGTCATAGCATGGAGGTAGCGGCAAGAAACACAGGGGGTTGGTACCGGTACAGACAGGAAGTGTAGCAGGAGGAACCGCAGGAACGGGTGCAGTGACGACTATGGTGGGAGCAAGCAGCCGATGGGCTATGGCGTTCACCGACAGGAGGAGCTGGTCTTGTCGTGACTGGAGATCCTCCATCTCGGCCAACATGGCTTGTGTCGTCAAAGTCTCAGGTTGACCAGCGGGGTCCATGGCCTGAGCGTACTGTCACGAAGCGGGTTAGTGGACCCACTAGGCCGTACCGCTGTAGTGGGGAGGCAGGTGGCCAAACAACAGGAAACCCCAGAAATACAAATGTCCCGCACAAGGGTACCTGGATAGTCCAGACGATGGCCGCAGCTCTGGCACAGAAGGAGATGGGTGCAGCAGATAATGCAAAACGTGGTGGATGACACAGGTTGCGCCGGACGTGGCAGATGACACAGGATGTGGCGGATTCCTCCGGACGTGGCAGATGACACAGGACGTGGTGTATTCCTCCAGACATGGCATATGACACAGGACGTGGCGGATTCCTCCGGACGTGGCAGATGACACAGGACGTAGCGGATTCCTCCGGACGTGGCACGACTAGATACTAAAGGCACAGCACGGGTAACAGGAACAGGGAACAAGGCACGGGTAACAACTGGAACGGGAAACACTAAGGGACCATTTGCAAGACAGACTGGGAAAACTAACAACGCTCAGGTAAGGATTAGAAGGCCAGGGGCCTTCTTATAGACCAGGAAATCATGGCAGTTGATGATGATGATGATGACTTCCTATGTGTGTGCGCTGGCCCATTAAAGGCCGGGCACGAGCGTGCATGCGCACCCTACGTGACACAGCAGAACGGAGCGGAAATGAGCGCTGGCGTCTCCTAGGAAGGAGATGGGGACCAGCGCTCACGGATTCATGACTGCGGGCATCGGGAGGTGAGTAAACCCGACGGCCCGCGGCCATGGACGCTACACTGTACAGTGCTTAAGCAGCAGTGCCACACAATGCCACAGTAAATACCACCAAACAGTGCTCAAATAATACCACCATACAGTGCTCAAATAATACCACCATACAGTACTCAAATAATACCCCAATACCGTGCTTAAATAATACCACCATTCAGTGCTCAAATAATACCAGCATAAAGTGCTCAAATAATACCACCATACAGTGTTCAAATAAAATCACCATACAGTGCTCAAATAATACCAACATACAGTGCACAAATAATACCACCATACAGTACTCAAATAATACCGCCATACAGTGCACAAATAATACCACCATACAGTGCACAAATAATACCACCATTCAGTGCACAAATAATACCACCATACACTGCTCAAATAATACCAACATACAGTGCTCAAATAATATCACCATTCAGTGCTCAAATAATATCACCATACAGTGCACAAATAATACCACCATTCAGTGCACAAATAATACCAGCATACAGTGCTCAAATAATATCACCATTCAGTGCTCAAATAATACCACCATTCAGTGCACAAATAATACCAGCATACAGTGCTCAAATAATATCACCATTCAGTGCTCAAATAATATCACCATACAGTGCACAAATAATACCACCATACAGTGCTCAAATAATACCAACATACAGTGCACAAATAATACCACCATACAGTACTCAAATAATACTGCCATACAGTGCACAAATAATACCACCATACAGTGCACAAATAATACCACCATTCAGTGCACAAATAATACCACCATACACTGCTCAAATAATATCAACATACAGTGCTCAAATAATATCACCATTCAGTGCTCAAATAATATCACCATTCAGTGCTCAAATAATACCACCATTCAGTGCTCAAATAATATCACCATACAGTGCACAAATAATAC
Organism: Rhinoderma darwinii; assembly: GCF_050947455.1. Classification (NCBI taxonomy): domain Eukaryota; kingdom Metazoa; phylum Chordata; class Amphibia; order Anura; family Rhinodermatidae; genus Rhinoderma; species Rhinoderma darwinii. Next base: position 11,030,957 of record NC_134688.1, read on the forward strand.
CAACATACAGTGCTCAAATAATATCACCATTCAGTGCTCAAATAATATCACCATACAGTGCACAAATAATACCACCATTCAGTGCTCAAATAATACCACCATTCAGTGCACAAATAATACCAGCATACAGTGCTCAAATAATATCACCATTCAGTGCTCAAATAATATCACCATACAGTGCACAAATAATACCACCATACAGTGCTCAAATAATACCACCATACAGTGCTCAAATAATACCACCATTCAGTGCTCAAATAATATCACCATTCAGTGCACAAATAATACCAGCATACAGTGCACAAATAATATCACCATACAGTGCTCAAATAATACCACCATTCAGTGCTCAAATAATACCAACATTCAGTGCACAAATAATACCACCATACAGTGCTCAAATAATACCAGCATTCAGTGCTCAAATAATACCACCATACAGTGCTCATATAATATCATCATACAGTTCACAAATAATACCACCATACAGTGCTCATATAATATCATCATACAGTTCACAAATAATACCACCATACAGTGCTTAAATAATACCACCATACACTGCTCATATAATATCATCATACAGTGCTGAAATAATACCACAAAATACCCAAATAACAGCTATACATTAATCTAATAACTGTGCTATACAAAGTGGTCGGCGCCAGGCCATCAGTGGCACCCCCTTCAGTAGGGATGGCTGATGCGCCCTGTGTGACAGAGCTGCATTCACAATTCTGCTGGTTGTTATTGGAAATAGGATAGGAAGTGTAAATATTTAACAACTCTTATACACGACATGATAAACCCTCCCGGTCGCTGCAGCCGGTACAATACGGGGATGGCTCCACCCGCACAACATGGAGGCGGTAAATATTATTACCACATCGAGATATGATATAATAGGGAAGGTTTATTATTTACAATCTCTGTCACCTCTCCTGAGGAATAAGGCCGAGCTAGACAGCTGTGTATGTGTGTCGCACGGGTCATCCATTCCTTTCCACACAGATGTTAGAGATGTCAGACACAGCAGAGCTCAAATGGTAAGAATTAAGAGAACTGAGCTGCTGTTATGTAGTAGAGCTGGGTTTGTTAGATGCAGCAGTGTTCAGCTAGTCAGAACTAGGAGGGAAGAGTTCACATGGTGTTACAAAGCTGAGTTTGTCAGGTGCAGCAGAGCTGGGTTTTTGAGAGGCAGCTGTGCCCATCTGGTTAGAACTAGTAGAGATAAGTTTGTCAATGTAAGAAAGCCATATGTTCAGATGCAGCAAAACTGTGTTTGTGAGAAGTAGCAGAGCTCAATTTGTCAGATGCCAATGTGCTGTGGTTGGTAAATGCTGAAGTGTTTATTTGGTCAGAATGAGCAGGGCTGAGTTTGTGTGTTGTGCAGGGCTGAGCTTGTCATTGTAAGAAGACCTGAATGATTGGCATGCAGCAAAGCTGTAAGAGGCAGCAGATATGAGTTTGTCAAATGCAGAGCTTTTTCAGACACAGCAGTGCACAATTTGTCAAATTCCATAGAACTCAGAAGGTTAGAATTAGCAGAGCTGAGTTTGGATACTATGTGATTGAGACAGGAGAGCTGAGTTTGTTATTTAGCTCAACTCACATTATATAACATAGCTATCTGTAGATTTACATAGGGATACAGGTAAATCTATTCATATTTCTAAAGGATTATTACCATGCACTGGTAAATTACAAACGAAACTCTGCTACATCTGCCCATGTTACACAAACTACAAAAAAAGCAGCTCAATTAATATTTTCTCTTTTTTTTCTATTTGAAATATTTCAAACTCTTTTTTTTACTTCTTGAATTTTCCTACATTTTCTTTCTTGCACAGCAACCTGTCTCTGTATTTCATCAATAATATGATATACTTACAGATGCAGCAGAGCTAAGTTTGTCACGTGCTTAAATCTCATATCATGGCCGCGTGCTCTTTGTGGTTATACATAGGACTGCAAGTAAATCTAATGTACATGATATTCTTAAACACTGTGAGTTATCAAGGAGCAAAAACCAAAAACAGATAATGACAAATTCAGCTCTGCTACATCTGCATATTGACACATTTATTGATAATCCCATCAAAAAGTACATAAATATCCCAAAAATATTCAACGTTTTATCAAACACTTCAAAACCAAAAATACTTTATGGCTGCAAACACTTGTATAGTGCACTCCACCAGCTTCCGGCCTAGTGATACTGACACGAACTACAGTACCTCACTGCCCGAGACCACCAGGGACGTGAACATTAACCCCTTGACTGCCCCCAGACCACCAGGGACATAGACACTAACCCCTTCACTGACCCCAGACCACAAGGGACGTAGACATTAACCCCTTCACTGCCCCAGACCACCAGGGATGTAGACATTAACCCCTTCACTGCCCCCAGACCACCGTGGACGTAGACATTAACCCCTTCCGTGCCCTAGACCACCAGGGACGTAGACATTAACCCCTTCACTGCGCGAGACCACCAGGGACATAGACATTAACCCCTTCACTGCCCCAGACCACCAGGGACGTAGACATTAACTCCTTCACTGCCCCCAGACAACCAGCGACATAGACATTAACCCCTTCCTGCCCTAGACCACCAGGGATGTAGACATTAACCCCTTCACTGCTCCAGACCACCAGGGACGTATACATTAACCCCTTCACTGCCCCAGACCTCCAGGGATGTAGACATTAACCCCTTCACTGCCTCAGACCACCAGGGACGTATACATTAACCCCCTCACTGCCCCCAGACCACCAGGGACATAGACATTAACCCCCTCACTGCCCTAGACCACCAGGGATGTAGACATTAACCCCTTCCCTGCTCCAGGCCACCGGGGACGTAGACATTAACCCCATCAACAGCCCCAGACCACCAGGGACATAGACATTAACCCCTTCACTTCCCTAGACCACCAGGGGTGTAGACATTAACCCCTTCACTGCCCTAGACCACCAGGAATGTAGACATTAACCCCTTCACTGCCTTAGACCACCAGGGACGTAGACATTAATCCCTTCACTGCCCTAGACCACCAGGGACGTACACATTAACCCCTTCACTGCCCCAGACCTCCAGGGATGTAGACATTAACCCCTTCACTGCCCTAAACCACCAGGGACGTACACATTAACCCCTTCACTGCCCCAGACCATGAGGGATGTAAACATTAACCCCTTCACTGCTCCAGACCACCGGGGACGTAAACATTAACCCCTTCACTGCCCCAGACCACCAGGGACGTAGACATTAACCCCTTCACTTCCCTAGACCACCAGGGACGTAGACATTAACCCCTTCACTGCCCCAGACAACCAGGGACGTAGACATTAAACCCTTCACTGCCCCAGACAACCAGCGACATAGAAATTAACCCCTTCACTGCCCTAGACCACCAGGAATGTGGACATTAACCCCTTCACTGCCTTAGACCACCAGGGACGTAGACATTAATCCCTTCACTGCCCTAGACCACCAGGGATGTACACATTAACCCCTTCACTGCCCCAGACCTCCAGGGATGTAGACATTAACCCCTTCACTGCCCTAGACCACCAGGGATGTACACATTAACCCCTTCACTGCCCCAGACCTCCAGGGATGTAGACATTAACCCCTTCACTGCCCTAGAACACCAGGGACGTACACATTAACCCCTTCACTGCCCCAGACCTCCAGGGATGTAGACATTAACCCCTTCACTGCCCTAGACCACCAGGGACGTACACATTAACCCCTTCACTGCCCCAGACCACCAGGGATGTAAACATTAACCCCTTCACTGCTCCAGACAACCGGGGACGTAAACATTAACCCCTTCACTGCCCCAGACCACCAGGGACGTAGACATTAACCCCTTCACTTCCCTAGACCACCAGGGATGTAGACATTAACCCCTTCACTGCCCCAGACCACCAGGGACGTAGACATTAAACTCTTCACTGCCTTAGACCACCAGGGACATAGGCATTAACCCTTTCACTGCCCTAGATCAACAGGGATGTAGACATTAACCCCTTCACTGCCCCAGACCACCAGTGACGTAGACATTAAGCCCTTCACTGCCCCAGACAACCAGCGACATAGACATTAACCCCTTCACTGCCTTAGACCACCAGGGACGTAGACATTAACCCCTTCACTGCCCCAGACCACCAGGGACGTATACATTAACCCCCTCACTGCCCCAGACCACCAGGGACATAGACATTAACCCCTTCATTGCCCTAGACCACCAGGGATGTAGACATTAACTCCTTCCCTTCTCCAGGCCACCGGGGACGTACACATTAACCCCTTCACTGCCCCAGACCACCAGGGACGTAGCCATTAACCCCTTCACTGCCCTAGACCACCAGGGACGTACACATTAACCCCTTCACTGCCCCAGACCTCCAGGGATATAGACATTAACCCCTTCACTGCCCTAGACCACCAGGGACGTACACATTAACCCCTTCACTGCCCCAGACCTCCAGGGATGTAGACATTAACCCCTTCACTGCCCTAGACCACCAGGAACGTACACATTAACCCCTTCACTGCCCTAGACCACCAGGAACGTACACATTAACCCCTTCACTGCCCCAGACTACCAGGGATGTAAACATTAACCCCTTCACTGCTCCAGACCACCGGGGATGTAGACATTAACCCCTTCACTGCCCTAGACCACCAGGGATGTACACATTAACCCCTTCACTGCCCCAGACCTCCAGGGATGTAGACATTAACCCCTTCACTTCCCTAGACCACCAGGGATGTAGACATTAACCCCTTCACTGTCCCAGTCCACCAGGGACGTAGACATTAAACTCTTCACTGCCTTAGACCACCAGGGACATAGGCATTAACCCCTTCACTGCCCTAGATCAACAGGGATGTATACATTAACCCCTTCACTGCTCCAGACCACCAGTGACGTAGACATTAAACCCTTCACTGCCCCAGACAACCAGCGACATAGACATTAACCCATTCACTGCCCTAGACCACCAGGGATGTAGACATTAACCCCTTCACTGCCCCAGACCACCAGGGACGTAGACATTAATACCTTCACTGCCCTGGACCACCAGGGACATAGACATTAACCCCTTCACTGCCCCAGACCTCCAGGGATGTAGACATTAACCCCTTCACTGCCTCAGACCACCAGGGACGTACACATTAACCCCTTCACTGCCCCAGACCTCCAGGGATATAGACATTAACCCCTTCACTGCCCTAGACCACCAGGGACGTACACATTAACCCCTTCACTGCCCCAGACCTCCAGGGATGTAGACATTAACCCCTTCACTGCCCTAGACCACCAGGAACGTACACATTAACCCCTTCACTGCCCTAGACCACCAGGAACGTACACATTAACCCCTTCACTGCCCCAGACTACCAGGGATGTAAACATTAACCCCTTCACTGCTCCAGACCACCGGGGATGTAGACATTAACCCCTTCACTGCCCTAGACCACCAGGGATGTACACATTAACCCCTTCACTGCCCCAGACCTCCAGGGATGTAGACATTAACCCCTTCACTTCCCTAGACCACCAGGGATGTAGACATTAACCCCTTCACTGTCCCAGTCCACCAGGGACGTAGACATTAAACTCTTCACTGCCTTAGACCACCAGGGACATAGGCATTAACCCCTTCACTGCCCTAGATCAACAGGGATGTATACATTAACCCCTTCACTGCTCCAGACCACCAGTGACGTAGACATTAAACCCTTCACTGCCCCAGACAACCAGCGACATAGACATTAACCCATTCACTGCCCTAGACCACCAGGGATGTAGACATTAACCCCTTCACTGCCCCAGACCACCAGGGACGTAGACATTAATACCTTCACTGCCCTGGACCACCAGGGACATAGACATTAACCCCTTCACTGCCCCAGACCTCCAGGGATGTAGACATTAACCCCTTCACTGCCTCAGACCACCAGGGACGTATACATTAACCCCCTCACTGCCCCAGACCACCAGGGACATAGACATTAACCCCTTTACTGCCCTAGACCACCAGGGATGTAGACATTAACCCCTTCCCTGCTCCAGGCCACCGGGGACGTATACATTAACCCCATCAACTGCCCCAGACCACCAGGGACATAGACATTAACCCCTTCCCTTCCCTAGACCACCAGGGATGTAGACATTAACCCCTTCACTGCCCTAGACCACCAGGGATGTAGACATTAACCCCTTCACTGCTCCAGACCACCAGGGACGTAGACATTGAACCTTTCACCGCCCCAGGCCACCAGGGACGTAGCCATTAACCCCTTCACTTCCCTAGACCACCAGGGATGTAGACATTAACCCCTTCACTGCCCCAGACCACCAGGGACGTAGACATTAACCCCTCCACTGCCTTAGACAACCAGGGACGTAGACATTAACCCTTTCACTGCCCGAGACCACCAGGGACGTAGACATTAAACCCTTCACTGCCCCAGACCACCAGGGATGTAGACATTAACCCCTTCACTGCCCCAGACAACCAGGGACGTAGACATTAACCCCTTTACTGCCTGAGACCACCAGGGACGTAGAAAATTAACCCCTAGAAATTTAGTAACACTGCCATTAACCCGTTCACTGCCCTAGACCACCAAGGATGCAGACATTAACCCCCTCACTGCTCTAGACCACCAGGGTTACTGACATGAACCCATTCACTGATCAAGACCACCAGGGATACTGACATTAACCCCTTCACTGCCCTAGACCACCAAGGTTACTGACATTAACCCCTTCAATGCCCTAGACCACCAGGGCTACTGACATAACCCATTCACTGATCAAGACCACCAGGGATACTGACATTAACCCCTTCACTACCCTAGACCACCAGAGTTACTGACATTAATCCATTCACTGATCTAGACCACCAGGTATACTGACATTAAACCCTTCCCTGCCCTAAACCACCAGGGCTACTGACATTAACCCTTTTATTGCCCTAGACGACCAGAGATACTGACATTAACCCATTAACTGAGCAAGACCACCAGGGCTGCTGACATTACCATTCACTAATCTAGACCACCAGGTATACTGACATAAAACCCTTCCCTGCCCTAAACCACCAGGGCTACTGACATTAACCCCTTTATTGCCCTAAAACACTAGGGACACTGACATTAACCCCTTCACTGACCTAGACCACCAGGGTTACTGACATTAACACATTTACTGCTCTAGACCTCCAGGGCTACTGACATTAACCCATTCACTGATTTAGACTACCAGGGATACGGACATTAACCAATTCACTGCCATAGAAATTTAGTAACACTATCATTAACCCCTTCACTGCCTTAGACCACCACGAGGGACACTGACATTAACTCGTTCACTGCCCTAGACCACCAGGGATACTAGCATTATACCTTCACTGCCCTAAACCTCCAGAGATACTATCACTAGCCCCTTCACTGCCCTAGACCACCAGACATACTAACATTTACCCATTCACTGATCTAGATTACCAGGGCTACTTATATTAACCCCTTCACTACCCTAGACATTCAGTGATACTGACATTAACCCATTCACTGCTCTAAACCACCAGGGTTACTGATATTAAACCATTGACTGATTTAGACAACCAGGCATACTGACATTAACCAATTCACTGCCCTAGTAATTAAGTAGCACCTACATTGACCCATTCACTGCCCTAGACCACCAAGTACGCAGCCATTAACCCATTCAGTGCCCTAGACCACCAGGGCTACTGACATTAACCTATTCACTGACCAAGACCACCCGGGATACTGACATTAAGCCATTTACTGATCTAGACTACCAGCGCTACTGACATTAACCCCTTTATTGCCCTAGACCACCAGGGTTACTGACATTAACCCATTCACTGATTTAAACTACCAGAGATACGGACATTAACCAATTTACTGCCCGAGAAATTTAGTAACACTGTCATTAACCCCTTCACTGCCCTGGACCACCAAGGATGCAGACATTAACCCCTTCACTGCCCTAGACCACCAGGGCTACAGACATTAACCCATTCACTGATCAAGACCACCAGGGCTACTGACATTAAACCCTTCACTGCCCTAGACCACCAGGAACGTAGATATTAACCCCTTCACTGCCTTAGACCACCAGTGACGTAGACATTAACCCTTCACTGCCTTAGACCACCAGGGACGTAGACATTAACCCATTCACTGCCCCAGACCACCAGGGACGTAGAAATTAATCCCTTCACTGTCCCCAGACCACCAGGGATGTATACATTAACCCCTTCACTGCCCTAGACCACCAGGGATGTATACATTGACCCCTTCACTGCCCCAGACCACCAGGGGCATAGACATTCACCCTTTCACTGCCCTAGACTCACCGTCAGAAGAAGGAAGGAGTCTTGCAGCGGCGTTCTCACTGGTGTCTATGCCGGCCCGGGAGTGAACCAGTCCAGTCACTGCCCTAGACCACCAAGGCTACTGACATTAACCCCTTCACTGCCCTAGACCACCAGAGTTACTGACATTAATCCATTCACTGATCTAGACCACCAGGTATACTGACATTAACCCCTTCACTGCCCTAAACCACCAGGGCTACTGACATTAACCCCTTTATTGCCCTAGACCACCAGAGATACTGACATTAATCCATTCACTGATCTAGACCACCAGGGCTAAATACATGAACCCATTCACTGATCAAGACCACCAGGGATGCTGACATTAACTGAGCAAGACCACCATGGCTACTGACATTACCCATTCACTAATCTAGACCACCAGGTATACTGACATTAAACCCTTCACTGCCCTAGACCACCAGGGACGTAGATATTAACCCCTTTACTGCCCTAGACCACCAGGGACGTAGACATTAACCCTTCACTGCCCTAGACCACCAGGGATGTAGACATTAACCCCTTCACTGCCCCAGACCACCAGGGATGTAGAAAGTAACCCCTTCACTGCCCCCAGACCACCAGGGATGTAGACATTAACCCCTTCACTGCCCTAGACCACCAGGGATGTAGACATTAACCCCTTCACTTCCCCAGACCACCAGGGGCATAGACATTCACCCCTTCACTGCCCTAGACCACCAAGGATGCAGACATTAACCCCCTCACTGCTCTAGATCACCAGGGCTGCTGACATGAACCCATTCACTGATCAAGACCACCAGGGATACTGACATTAACCCCTTTCACTGCCCTAGACCACCAAGGCTACTGACATTAATCCGTTCACTGCCCTAGACCACCAGAGTTAGGCTGGGTTCACACGAGCACATTAACGTCCGTAATGGACGGACGTATTTCGGCCGGAAGTCCCGGACCGAACTCAGTGCAGGGAGCCGGGCTCCTAGCATCATAGTTATTTACGATGCTAGGAGTCCCTGCCTCTCTGCAGGACAACTGTCCCATACTGTAATCATGTTTTCAGTACGGGACAGTAGTTCCACGGAGAGGCAGGGACTCCTAGCATCGTACATAACTACGATGCTAGGAGCCCGGCTCCCTGCACTGAGTTTGGTCAGGGACTTCCGGCCGAAATACGTCCGTCCATTATGGACGTTAATGTGCTCGTGTGAACCCAGCCTTACTGACATTAATCCATTCACTGATCTAGACCACCAGGTATACTGACATTAAACCCTTCCCTGCCCTAAACCACCAGGGCTACTGCCATTAACCCCTTTATTGCCCTAGACCACCAGAGATACTGACATTAATCCATTCACTGATCTAGACCACCAGGGCTAAATACATTAACCCATTCACTGATCAAGACCACCAGGGATGCTGACATTAACCCATTAACTAAGCAAGACCACTAGGGCTACTGACATTACCCATTCACTAATCTAGACCACCAGGTATACTGACATTAAACCCTTCCCTGCCCTAAACCACCAGGGCTACTGACATTAACCCCTTTATTGCCCAAAAACACTAGGGACACTGACATTAACCCCTTCACTGCCCTAGACCTCCAGGGTTACTGACATTAACCCATTTACTTCTCTAGACCTCCAGGGCTACTGATATTAACCCCTTCACTGCCCTAGACCACCAGGGTTACTGACATTAACCCATTTACTGCTCTAGACCTCCAGGGCTACTGATATTAACCCCTTCACTGCCTTAAACCACCAGGGATACTGACATTAACCCATTCAATGATTTAGACTACCAGGGATGCGGACATTAACCAATTCACTGCCATAGAAATTTAGTAACACTATCATTAACCCCTTCACTGCCTTAGACCACCAGGGACACTGACATTAACTCGTTCACTGCCCTAGACCACCAGGGATACTGGCATTATACCTTCACTGCCCTAGACCTCCAGAGATACTATCACTACCCCCTTCACTGCCTTAGACCACCAGACATACTAACATTAAGCCATTCACTGATTTAGATTACCAGGGCTACTTATATTAACCCCTTCACTGCCCTAGACTACCAGGGATGCAGACATTAACCCCTTCACTGCCCCAGACCACCAGGGTTACTGACAGTAACCCCTTCACTGCCCTAGACCACCAGGGTTACAGACATTAACCCAGTAACTGATCAAGACCACCAGTGCTACTGACATTAACTCATTCACTAATCTAGATCACCAGGTATACTGACATTAACCCCTTTACTGCCCTAGACCACCATGGATACCGACATTAACACATTCACTGATCTAGACCACCAGGGCTACTGACATTAACCCCTTTACTGCCCTAGACCCCCAGGGCTACTGACATTAACTTCTTCATTGCCCTAGAACACCAGGGACACTGACATTAACCCCTTCACTGCCATAGACCACCAAGGATACTGACATTAACCCCTTCACTGCCCCAGAACACCAGGGACACTGATATTCACCCCTTCACTGCCCTAGACCTCCAGAGATACTAACATTAACCCCTTCACTGCCCTAGAACACCAGGGACACTGACATTAACCCCTTCACTGCTTTAGAACACCAGGGCTACTGATGTTAACCCCTTCACTGCCCTAAACCCAAAGGATACTGACATTAACCCTTCACTGCCCTAGACCACCAGGGATACTGACATTAACCAATTCACTGCCCCCGAAATTTCGTAATACTGACATTAACCCATCGCTGCTCTGGACCACCGGAAATACTGACATCAACCCCTTCACGGCTCTAGACTACCAGGGATACTGTCATTAACCCATTCACTGATCTAGATATCCAGAGATACTGATATTAACCCATTCACTGATCTAGACCTCCAAAGATACGGGAATTAACCCATTGATCAATCTAGATCAGGGCTACTTATATTAACCCCTTCACTACCCTAGCCTTCAGGGATACTGATAATAACTCCTTCACTGACATTAACTAGAGAACCGAAAAAACTAAGTTTCTGTCCAAACTACGTTTTGGCTCTACGCTTAGTGAGTAGGTCTAGTCCATAGTGTACCATTAGCACGACGGGCTGGTATATATCAGTATAATTATTATTATTTTTGAATAAACTACGCTATTCCATCCTTAGAGCTCCCTCAAAAAAAGCATACTGCACAAAATAAGTTTTATGGCACAAGTATACGTTTAATGTATACATCATGGGCTTTACAATAGTCTTTCGTAACGTATACGATAAATAGATACCATTATAGTCTATAGGTGTTGTATGTGAACATACATAGAACACTTTAACATTTCATCATCATGCTTTATGGCTCAGCAGACAGTATCACACATGATCGGTTTAGATACACGGGCTCAGCAGACTGTATCACACATGATATAATTAGAAACACCGGCTCAGCATACTGTATCACACATGATAAGCTTAGATACAAAGGCACAGCTGAAAGTATCACACATGATAGGCTTAGATACACAGCTCAGCAGACAGTATCACATAGGATAGGCTTAGACACACCAGCTCAGAAGACAGTATCTTAGCTTAGATACAGAGGCTCAGCAGACAGTATTACACATCATAAGCTTAGATACACCTGGATTTGTGTGGGCATGGTGTTACGTTAGGAGCTGATTTCGCTGTATGAGGATTAGGTTGGGTATGGGAAAGAGCAGATATAATTTGGTGAATGTTCTTTGTCATTGATGGGCCCCGCATCACCAGCTCTGCGCCATTTTTTGAATGTTGGACTATTTCTGGAGCTTTGTCCTGTACAGTGACTGCAGCCCCCCAGCTCTCGCCATCTTCCCCTAACACAGACTTTAATTATGGCAACATTTATTTTAAATTAGGGCAAAATGACACAGCAGTGATGTACGGGGGCAGCCTCTCCTCACAGCGGGACTCGAAGTCTTCACATGTTTGAAGTGATTAAAATAGATCCAACACCGTTCCATCTCACCCTGGGTAATCCCCCCACCCCCGCCGGACAAACCCTCCTTCATACTACAGCCGCAATGTCACCACTATGCTCCATAGGCTACAATCTACTCTGTAAGGCAAATCTCAATATGATTTCAATTATTGTGTGCATGTCCCTTTAAAAATAAGACTCAGATTGCATCTTAGCTACACCAGATCAGCACACACTATCACACATAATAGGCTTAGATACACTGGCTCAGGCACACAATGTGCCTGTATATTATTAGCAAATTTAATTAAGTTCAGTAACATTACATAATGAAGAATGTTTGGTCCCCTGATAAAGTATACGGCGGCTCAGCAGACTGGTATCACACAGGACAGGATTAGATACAACGCCTCAGCACACAGTATCACACATGACAGGATTAGATACAACGCCTCAGCACACAATATCACACAGGACAGGATTAGATACAACGCCTCAGCACACAGTATCACACATGACAGGATTAGATACAACGCCTCAGCACACAATATCACACAGGACAGGATTAGATACAACGCCTCAGCACACAATATCACACAGGACAGGATTAGATACAGTGGCTCAGCAGACTGGTATCACACAGGACAGGATTAGATACAACGCCTCAGCACACAGTATCACACAGGACAGGATTAGATACAACGCCTCAGCACACAATATCACACAGGACAGGATTAGATACAGTGGCTCAGCAGACTGGTATCACACAGGACAGGATTAGATACAACGCCTCAGCACACAGTATCATACAGGACAGGATTAGATACAACGCCTCAGCACACAATATCACACAGGACAGGATTAGATACAGCGGCTCGGCAGACTGGTATCACACAGGACAGGATTAGATACACAGCTCAGCAGACTGGTATCACACAGGACAGGATTAGATACAACGCCTCAGCACACAGTATCACACAGGACAGGATTAGATACAACGCCTCAGCAGACAGTATTACACAGAACAGGATTAGATACAACGCCTCAGCAGACAGTATCACACATGATAGGCTTAGATACAGCGGCTCAGCAGACAGTATCACACAGGACAGGCTTAGATACAGCATCTCAGCAGACGGTATCACACATGACAGGCTTCGATACAGCAGCTCAGAAGACAGTATTACACAGGACAAGATTAGATACACAGCTCAGCAGAAAGTATCACACATGATAGGATTAGATACAGAGCTCAGCAGACAGTAGCAAACATGAAAATATTAGATACACTAGCTCAGCAGGGAGAAATACACCCAAAAGGATTAGATACATGTGCTTAGCAGACTGTATAACATAATCTTAGATACACTTGCTCAGCAGACACTATATGACATGATAGGCTTAGATACACTGGCTCAGCAGACACTATATGACATGATAGGCTTAGATACACTGGCTCAACAGACACTATATGACATGATAAGCTTAGATACACTGGCTCAGATAACACTATATGACATGATAGGCTTAGATACACTGGCTTAGCAGACACTATATGACATGATAGGCTTAGATACACTTGCTCCGCAGACACTATATGACATGATAGGCTTAGATACACTGGCTCAGCAGACACTATATGACATGATAGGCTTAGATACACTTGCTCAGCAGACACTATAACAAATGATAGGCTTAGATACACTTGCTCAGCAGACACTATATGACATGATAGGCTCAGATACACTGGCTCAGCAGACACTATATGACATGATAGGCTTAGATACACTGGCTCAGCAGACACTATATGACATGATAGGCTTAGATACACTTGCTCAGCAGACACTATATGACACGATAGGCTTAGATACACTTGCTCCACAGACACTATATGACATGATAGGCTTAGATACACTGGCTCAGCAGACACTATATGACATGATAGGCTTAGATACACTTGCTCAGCAGACACTATATGACATGATAGGCTTAGATACACTGGCTCAGCAGACACTATATGACATGATAGACTTAGATACACTGGCTCAGGACCACACTCCACCTTTATATGATTTTATAACTGTTATCTATGATTCACAGTCGGTCGCTGACTATTATCATTATGGCTTTAGTGTATAATAAGAATTTCCTGGGTTCGGCAGATATTCGGTTATATTCTGATGAGAATCCTGGTGATTATAGGAAAGTATATGTGTGTAATGCTTAAAGGGGGCACAAAATAAAGCAATGCCAGTCCTTCTGATCTTCTCACATACATAAGATTATTATCAGCCGGAATGTGACCGATCAATCGTGTGTCGGATCTAAACTAGCAGATCAGGAGAGAGTTTTAATAAAAACTCTAAATCAACAGGGTGGGCTTCCGCAAAGTGGCAAATACACGGCCGTCATCGGCCGATCATGCCATACAACTGCAGTATCAGCGACAACGGCCGAAAAATTTTGACCTGACAGATCACATTTGTGGCAGTCGGCCATCGTGAATTTGCGTATAATTTTCAAGCGATGGTCGGCAACAGTGGTCACAATCGGCCAATAGGGCCTATTTCTATCTTAAGTGTATGGCCAGCTCAACACCTTCCGGACATATTTAGGATCTTGAAGCCCCATAACACCAGTAATGCTGCATGCCGCCCTCTCCAGTGCTATTATACATGGTCTTTGTGGAGTGTTGTCCATCATTTTGTCATTTTTGGGGATCGCTGCTGTTTCCCACACTCTGGTACTACTACCCCAGGCAGATCCTCTCCTGTAATGATTACCTCTCAAGCATTCCCTGCATTGTCATCCTGGTATTGTTCTGCCCCATTATCCTCCAGTCTCTTTTACTGCTCTTCTTCATCTAATTTGCCATTTCCAACCCCCTTCTGTATTCTCCTTAACCGGTATCCATCACTTTCACTGCCTGCCCAGTGTTTACCCATTATACCCAGCCTGAATCAGGCACCCGGCATTGTCCCCTGAATAACAGCCTCTATCTATCTATCTATCTATCTATCTATCTATCTATCTATCTATCTATCTATCTATCTATCTCATATCTATCTATCTATCTATCTATCTATCTATCTATCTATCTATCTATCTATCTATCTATCTAACTCATATCTATCTATCTATCTATCTATCTCATATCTATCTATCTATCTATCTATCTATCTATCTATCTATCTATCTATCTATCTCATATCTATCTATCTATCTATCTATCTATCTATCTATCTATCTATCTATCTATCTATCTCATATCTATCTATCTCATATCTATCTATCTATCTATCTATCTATCTATCTATCTATCTATCTATCTATCTATCTATCTATCTATCTATCTATCTATCTCATATCTATCTATCTATCTATCTATCTATCTATCTATCTCATATCTATCTATCTATCTATCTATCTATCTATCTATCTATCTATCTATCTATCTATCTATCTATCTATCTATCTATCTCATATCTATCTATCTATCTATCTATCTATCTATCTATCTATCTATCTATCTATCTATCTATCTATCTATCTCATATCTATCTATCTCATATCTATCTATCTATCTATCTATCTATCTATCTATCTCATATCTATCTATCTATCTATCTATCTATCTCATATCTATCTATCTATCTATCTATCTATCTCATATCTATCTATCTCATATCTATCTATCTCATATCTATCTATCTATCTATCTATCTATCTATCTATCTATCTATCTATCTATCTATCTATCTATCTATCTATCTATCTATCTATCTATCTATCTCATATCTATCTATCTATCTATCTATCTATCTATCTTTCGTAGATGAAAAGGTCTTATTTATAATCAAATATTTCTATATATATATATATCTTTCTCATATGTATCTATTTACTAGCCATAATAAAAATGTGTTAAGATATAATGGAAATATAAAGGTAAAGAAACATACTTCAATGTATATAAGTATATACAAGTCTAAATATAATTGCAATGTTTAGATAGATAGATAGATAGATAGATAGATAGATAGATAGATAGATAGATAGATAGATAGATAGATAGATAGATAGATAGATAGATAGATAGATAGATAGATAGATAGATAGATAGATATGAGATAGATAGATATGAGATAGATAGATAGATAGATAGATAGATAGATAGATAGATAGATAGATAGATAGATAGATAGATAGATAGATAGATAGATAGATAGATAGATAGATAGATAGATTATTATTATCAACTGTATACAGCAGAAGGAGAGGTAAAGATGCAGACTCCTCTATCTTCTGGCAGGGACTATACAATGAAGGAGTATGTAGTAGGTTCTCTTCTACTCCACAAGTCTCTGCTCTACCACTGACTGCATGGATCAGCTTCATTATTCTCATGTCTTATTCCAGAACGTCTAATCACATCAATATTCATAAGTCCAAACAATCACATCTCAGGACAAAAAGTTCCAAAAAGTTTCTTCCAAATGAAGAAGAGTGAAGTAATAGCAGCAGCAGCAGAACTCACCATGATGTCTGCAGCCCAAGACAGTTGTGTCCTGTCCAGTGAAGGTAGTGATTCCTAAGGAGCTGTCTGAGGAAGGGTCCTCCAAGGCTTCAGATGAACCCCAAACTCTCCTCCTGTATGTCCCAAATAATAATAATAATAATGGTAATAATAATGATACAGAGTGAGGACTAGAATAGAGTGTGTAGATCCAGAGAGGAGCAGGAGAGTGCACCCAGCAGCACACACTAGCAACACTGTACTGGTGGAGTAGAATTAGTCCCAGCACTTCTGCTCTGCAGGAGGACACTGCTGCCAGCTACAGGCCAGTCTGCTGCTGCTCAGGGCTGGGGGGAACCTGCTTATATGCACTGTCATTGGCTTTGATCACAGGAGTGATGTCAGGCTACATTAACATAACAAAGGGCTCCGGATTTGCAGCTACAAATGACTGTTTGATGTATTCTGTGAATGTGCAGATTCCTCAGCACCTCCTGCATCTGCTGCAAAAGAGAGGGGAGATGCAATGTGCTGCAGATCAGCTGGGTGGAGAGACTGCTGGAGGGAGAGCACTGGGGTGGAGGTGACTGGGGAGGAGAGGGAGGCAACACTGGGGTGGTGGGTAGTATTATTATCAATATGAAGGGCTTCTGTATCCATCTATGGGGATGTAGAGGAGAATCCAGGGCTGACTTAGTAATAGTAACAAATAGCAAAGCAGGAGGCAATGTGAAAAGTTTCCACAAAATACAAAATATGTAGTGACAAGAGGAGTAATAATAATAATATAATAATCATAATAATAATAATAATAATAATAATAAAATAATAATTATAAAATATAAAAAATACAATAATAATAAAAATAATAATATTACAATAATTATAAAATATTAAAAATACAATAAAAATAATAACTAAATCATTATAAAATATTAAAAATACAATTACATGAAATAAAAAATACAATAATAAAAATAAAGTAATAATAATGATAAATATAAAATAAAATAATTTGAAAAACAAATACTATAATCAAATATAAGCATATTAAACTATTAAACATAAAATAATTTAAAAAAAACACAAATAGTAAAATACTACATTATAAATTACAGTACAAGTATTAGTAAAATAAAAAAATCATAATAAATATAATCGTTATTTCAATATTTTTAATTTACGAGTGTACATAATATATAGCTGTGTTATGTAGCTTTTAATTTGATAAATAGTTTATTCATTTTTTCGTATTGTAAATTATTACTATTATTAGTTTATTTTCAAATTGTAATTATCATAAGGAATTTATTATTATCATTAATAATAATATATTCTGTTATAATATTGTATTATAATAAATTAGGATTTGAGAACATATTACATTTTTATTATTATTACTATTATTTGTTTATTTGTATTAATATCTTTTCTTATTTGTATACATTTTATGTGTATCTGTTGTCCATAGGTGCAAAGTTGCTAAGAAAAGACAGGTGCATCTCCTTTCTTTTGTGTTCATCTCCTGCGTTTGGCTCAAAAAAAACGGACCCAAAAACTGCATCAAAATTATTATGTGATTCTGGCCTAAAGCTGGATTCACACACAACGTTTACCCAAATTTCCTGTGTTTTTCGTGGTGTTTTTATTCTTTGGTCAAAACTCTGCGGCCGGTTGTTACTTTAAAGTCTATAGTAAAATATTGTAAAGTCAACAAAGCGTTGTTTTTTTTTTGGTGTTTTATAGCTTTTTTGTAGTTAGTGGCATTTCTATCAAATCGTAGCATGCTATAGGTAGAGTGGTTTTTTTTTCTGGTGTTTTTTCCATAGGCTTCTCTATAGGATTTAGAAAACACTAGGAAAAATGAACAAAATGTCGTGCCAACAAAAATGCATGTAAAAAAAACCTCTCCAAATTCATAGCAATTTTTACATGCTTTTTGAGAGTTAGGCCTAAGGGTGTATTCACATGGTGCGGTTTTGCTGCGTTTTTTTGCACCGCGGCTGAAACAAGCATTGCAAAAATGCATGTGTTTACACCATGGTTTGGCACCGTTTTGCAGCAAGCATAGAAATTGCAGAAAAAATGCAAGTGCTTTTACAGTGTTGTTTTGGCCGCGTGGCAAAAAAACGTGGCAAAACAGCACCATGTGAATACAGCCTAAAGCCATGTTCAGACATGGCGGAATTTTACCACTGCAAATTTGCGGAAATGACACAACGAATCTGCAGCAACATTTGCAAATTTGACAGGTAATTCAGACTTTGCGGATATCACAGCGCACACGCCACTGAAATCGGCAGTGAAAATCCGCTGCTTCTCCGCTGGCGGCCATGCATGATGCGGTGTGAAAATTTTGCACTGCAGCCTAAATCCTGCACTGTTATTTTCCATAACGTCTGAACTAAGTTACCTAAAAACGTATAGAAAACAATGGAAAAAGCGGCTGCTTCAGATTTCCACTGCGGACTGTCCGCAGCAGAATTCAACAGCAATTCCGCCACGTCTGAACACGCCCTAAAGGGTCAAAAATCTATTATCAGATCATTTAAAAACTTCCAGGGAGCTCTAACTTAAGAATATTTATTTATCTTATTATAATTATTATTACTACTGTTACATTATTTAATTATTCGGTTTTTTTATTTGTTTTTATTTTTATTATTATTACTATTTATTTATTATATATTATTTTATTATATATTTATTTATTACTTTTTTTGTAATATTATTATTATTTTATTAAGATTTTATCATTATTACTATATAACTTTTTATATTTTATTTAACTTTCTATCATTTTTCAATAATATTATAATTTTTTTTATTAAGGTTTTATAATATTACTATATTACGATTATATTTTTTTTATTACAATTGTTTTTGGTTTGTTTTAATGTTTTTGTTTTAGGATTTATCTTATTATCATTTTTATGTTTTTTACTATTGTTATTTTAAGTTATGATTTTTTTTTATTATTCCTGTATTAATATTGTATTATATCATTTATATTTTTTGTATCTTTTTTTTAAATCCATGGCAATTGTTTATTTGCTGCCGATCTTTATAGCTTTATTTGGTATATTGGAGTTTATTATTAGCATCCAAATCAAAAAAAGTCCATACAGACAAAGATAATTTTAAAAAAAAAATTATATTCTAGAAAAAATCAGTACATTGAATATTTGCGTAGCCTCACATGGGAAACTCTTGGGCATTGGTTATTAAAGGGGCAGTACAGTACTCTGCCACTATGATTAAATATGTGAGAGCAGGCAGCGCCCTCATTTTCTCATATAGGGAGCAAATCTCAGAGACGGCTGTGTGCCGAAAATTTGTTCACACTCCCTGCATGTACTGTACGCCCTTACGGCTGCATTGTCCATGGTCTACAGTGTATATATACCGTCCCAACAGAGCAGCTGCAGGGAGTGTGTGTATATAATCCAGGGGCGGACATACCACCTGTACAGCCACTCAGCACAATGGTGGATTTGGTTTGGATCCTCATAATGTCCATATGACAAGACTGAACTGCCAGAGCACAGGACAGGAAGTGTTGTCATGGGAGCATACAAGCTGCAGTCATCCGGCACGTAAGATCAAGCACTGGAGTAACATATTGGAAGTTTCTATTTTTATTTTTGTGTACACTGAAGCGCCTTTAATGAGAAAATAACTGTATGCTATTTAATATGTATATGAATTATATATTTAAAGGGAAAAACCACTATGACCACGTTTATCTTGGGGCAGAGGAAGACGGCCACCGATCCCCAATCTCTGGATTTCATAGTATTTATTTGTATGTGACAGAGCGTGGTTAAGCATTAAAAAATAATTACATTATTGGTGCGTGGTCCCTTTAAGATTCATTTTAAGTGTATGTTTGCGTAAGTTCTTAAAGGGACCACGCATCAATAATGTTATATCTATTTTTAGTTTTACACATGAGTCATAAAGCGATAAAGCGATTTGTCCAAGGTCATCAGAAGCTGACACTTAAGCGCTGGTCTGTTAAAAAGGAATCGACCTAAGTACATGATCCACTAAAAGGCATCACTGCCTGTCAGGGAGGGAGTGCAGATCCACACCACGAGATAACACCATTTGAAACAATCATGTGCTGATATCGATTATAAGAAAAACATTTTTTTTAATTCAGCCACCATTGCCCATAGAGGTTGCCACTCAGCTTTCCCCACATCCTGAACGGCATATTAATCTGAATTATTAACTAAACTTACATTCCTGCCTTGCTTTTTCTCAATTACTGCACTGCCTTTGCAAGGGCACGGCCAGACGTGGCAGAGTTTTTCCGCTGCAAATATTGGTGCAGATTTGGGGCAATTACGCAACAAATCTGCAGCAACATTTTCACATTTGACAGGTAATTCAGACGTTGCAGATATCACAGCGGACTTGCCACAGATTTCAGTTTTTGCATTGCAAAGGCTGAAATCCGCAGTGAAATTCCGCTTCTTCTCCGCAACAGACAGTGGGAAAATTCTGCACCGCAGCCTATGGTCCGCAGCGGAGTTTTCCGCAACGTCTGAACTAACTTATCCAAAAATGTATAGAAAGAAATGTAAAAAACGTCCGCTGGAGAATTCCACTGCAATTCCGCCACGTCTGAACGTGCCCTAAGTGTCAGTTATCACTGCAGCTCTTGCATTCTATTCGTGAACAAGGAAGCTCAGGATGAGCAGGGGTACAGGTGCAGGAAATAGATATTAAAGGGAAGAGAAATACTTTGTAGAAATTTGCAATGCCGTCTCCTGGAATGGCCCTTTAATCGTCCTGAGTCTTCCCTCTGATAAGATTTAATGATATAAGAGAATAAATGAAATGAAGAAGAATTCATTCACTTACCTCATCCTGTAAGGAAACGCATTTCAAGGCCAAGTCGATGCGGATCATGCGGAAATGCGTCTAATATGCAGTTCGCAGTCAGTCGGCGACCTTTGTATTTTGCAAACAGCAACAAAGTGGCTCCTGGTAAAACCCTAAAAACCGGTTAATGATTTGTCAGTTACATGTGAACAGCACACAGCGGTGTAACACTGCGCAGGAGGGGAGCCATATACACGCTACGCAGGGGTACATGTATCAGGGCATTCAAAACGCGTGGCATATTCATCAGCCTATGGCTAGGAAGTTATATATTGTATCGTATGGATATATAATCACCCCCACTCTCCACCATCACCCCCAAACTGGGCAAATGAGAAGCTAATTTGTGATGAGAAAAGCGCACTTTAAACTGCGGCCCATAGAGGGCGCTATATGCATCCACTATACATCTCCCCGGAACTAGGATTTGCCAGGGTTCCCCTTACACTTTGCTGTCTATCTGGCTAGTTCAACTGGTAGGCAGCCGAAATGGTAGGGTCTGTATTGCCCACTAGGTTCTGTGTTTGGATACATCTATACAGATGTAGCAGAGCTGAATTTGTTTTCGAACGGTTTGTTTTGTGTAGTGTTAAGATAAAACAGTTTACCTGGAAAATCACAGATAACACATCACTATAAATTGCACTAAATGACAAACTTTGTTCTGCCACATTTGCTGGAATTAACTATTTACATCTGAATACTAGTTATAAGGTGTGAGATAAAAAAAATTTGCCATGACTAAAGGGCCATAAGCAGTAGCAATAGTGCCACCTACAGACCAATGTCTGTGTCAGTCTTTACTATAGATGTAGCATTCTATTCATTCACCAAAAAATCTTCTTTACTGTCAGTTTATTAGACATGTATTCATAAAACCAACCAATCACTGGGCAGAGTCTAGGAAAGCTGGGTGGGGCTGTAATGGTGGTAATTGATTGTCACACATCTTATGCAATATTCCTGAGAAACGGCTAAGTAGACTTTTTACCATTTTGCCAGAAGAGGATGACTCAAGGATTTTCATGATTTTAGGATAGAAAGTCTTCATGTGTAGTAAAAAAAAATAATCCTAATTCCTTCCCTAGGCAGCTGTAGATGTGTATTAGATGTAGTGCAGCCAGAAATTCAGTGTCAAACTCTTATTTTTTGGATCTTTTCTTATCCCTCTGCCTTCTGGAAACAAATTCTGCCTGCTGAGTAGGCCTGCTCTTTATTGGGGAGTGGGGTGTGTGGACTGGGGCTGTGCACAACACTCAGAGCCAATTAGATGTTTGTTCACTTCTGCTCCCTCTCCCCTCTCACAGACACAGAGAGAGAAACTGCAGCTGCATCCCCTCCTCCCTGTCTTCTATTTACTGTTTTACACTAGATAGATATGTTGGTGACAGAGAAACTGCAGCTGCATCCCCTCCCCTCCTCCCGGTCTTCTATTTACAATTTTACACTAGATGGACATTTTGGTGACATAGAAACTGCAGCTGCATCCCCTCCCCTCCTCCCGGTCTTCTATTTACTGTTTTACACAAGATGGAGTTTTTGGTGACAGAGAAACTGCAGCTGCATCCCCTCCCCTCCTCCCTGTCTTCTATTTGCTGTTTTACACTAGATTAACTTTTTGGTGACTGGGAAACTTCATCTGCATCCCCCTCCCTGTCTTTTATTTACTGTTTTACACTAGATAGACTTTTTAGTGACAGAGAAACTGCAGCTGCATCCCCTACCCTCCTCCCTGTCTTCTATTTGCTGTCTTACACTAGATGAACATTTTGGTGACAGAGAAACTTCAGCTGCACTCCCTCCCCTCCTCCCTGTCTTCTATTTACTGTTTTATGCTAGATAGACATTTTGGTGGCAAAGAAACTGCAGCTGCATCCCCTCCCCTCCTCCCTGTCTTCTATTTGATGTTTTACACTAGATGAACTTTTTGGTGACAGGGAAACTTCATCTGCATCCCCCTCCCCTCCTCCCTGTGTTCTATTTACTATTTTACACTCAATGGACTTTTTGGTAACTGAGGAGGATTCTGAACATATACAGAGAGACTGCAGGCAGGGAAGGCGACTACCGGCTGCTGGAAGGTGATGAAGATACAATATTCCCCTAATAAGAAATACAACAAAGTTTCATATATTCACATGTACTGCTTATTTATAAAAAATAATATATAATGACATGTACACTTTGAGGTGGTGGTACTACTTGTCCCATCTTCTGTTTGGGTCTTCTCAATTACATTAATTTCTATAATTATCTCCAGCGATCATGTTGCTGATCGTCCTCTTTCCTTTTCTTCCTTTTATCTCTTCTATGCATAAGTTTGATCTGGGTTTTTTACAGGTCCAGAATAAGACAAAGCTCCAGTCTGGTCATTGAGAGTGTCGGCGAGTGATAATATATGTCCGTAATATCTCTTTAAACGTTGTCAGATCTTCTCGTGACCCTTGTATATGGGACTGGACTACCCATGGGGTGTATGACTCCACAAAAGCAATGGGACTGGACTACCCATGGGGTGTATGACTCCACAAAAGCAATGCTTTATCCTGGACACCATCTGTCACAGCAGGGACTTTCTAGACTCTGAGCCTATAAACCATTGCTGGGGTCACTAACTTAAAAAAAAAAAAGTTGACCGTTTCTTGGAGTCTTTTTTATCTTTATGGCTTGTTACAGTTTAACACAAGTATTGTTGTCACAGGTCACCATAAGAGCTTGATTCACCATGGTCTATGTCATCTGTGCAAGCGCTGAGCTCCACGGGACATGATTGTATCGGGGGACGTAGAAGATTTCCAGAACAAGATGGTTGTAGAAATTTTAGCAATTTTTGCTTGAGAATTAAATATTCACTAGAGATTTGAAGAAAGACCCAGAGGAGTGTTGAGAAAAATGCAAACGAGGCCCTTGAGGTCGCGGCGCAGATGCAGCATTGCTTACTGATCATATGGTGTATACAAATAGTTCTTACCATTTATGTTCATTTATTGCCTTCCCACAATTCCTTGCACAACAGCATCATTTTAACACTTTCTTGTATGGAGGAAGCTTATAGCAATATTCAGCCAGTGCCTCCTAGTTCATGAATGGAACGCTAGAGCTATAGTGAGGACTGACACAATGATGAGAAAGAGTGGTGTGATGTAACTCTGCACTACAATACAGATTCATTTACCATTCAGGGTCTATGGAAAGCTGTATAAAAACCCTTAATGAATCTGTAACAAGCCTATCTTAGGCAGTTGTGAATATGTATTAGATGTAGTGCAGACAGGCTGTGTGTCTAATCTGCATATTTTGGGTCTCTTCCTATCCCCTTTGCCTTCGAAAATGCATGCATTTTCTCTCTCTTTACTTGCTGAGTGGGTGTCGTTTTTGTTGTGTGATGTCAGAGCTGTGTTGTGCGCTCTGAGCCAATCAGATGTCTCTCCCCTTTTGCTCCATGTCCCCTCTCACAGCATGCAGAGTCTCACAGATGCACAGAGAGAGAAGCTGCAGCTGCATCCCCTTCCTCTCCCTTCTCCTTGTCTTCTATTTCCCAGCTTTACACTAGATGGCTTCTTTGGAGACTGAGGAGGTTTGTGAACATCCTGACAATCACAACCCCAGTTTATGACCCCTAGAAATGTCAGCCACACTGCAGTCTCCTGAGTGTACTATCATGTCTGTTGGTACTGATGATGCTGCAGCTGGGACTGAAGACATCATCAAGCAGACTTTGTATGTCGACATCATCACAGTCCAGCCAGAAAGACAGGGGCGTCAAATTGGTCCATTATCGGGTGTAAACATGAGCCGGGCCCTCATTGCACAAAGCCATAGGCTGCAACAGTCACTCATTGCAGGTCATTGCCTCCCATCAGCATAGTCCTCTTCTGAAGTAATCCGTGCTGCTGGACAGGGCCAGCCTTAGGATAGATGCGTCCCGTGCAAAATTTTGTTTGGGCTCCCCCCCCCCCATCATAAAAAAATGCCCCATAAATAAGTATAATTCTCCACACAGTATATTGCCATTTTCAGTGCCTCACACAGTATAATGCCCTTTATAGTACCCCACACAGTATAATGCCCCCTTTAGTGCCTCCTACACAGTATAATGTCCCCCAAGTGCCCCCACACAGTATATTGCCCCACACACAGTGTAATGCCCCTTTAGTGCCCCCATACAGTATAATGCCGCCATAGCTGCCCCATACAGTATAATATTTAATAATATAATATATTATAACCCCTTTAATGACATAATATTTTGTCCTCTAAGTGTGCCCACACATTATATTGCCCCCTGTAGTGCCCCTACACAGTATAATGTCCCCTTAGTGGCCCCACACGGTATAATGTCCCTTAGTGGCCCCCACATAGTATAATATCCCCTAAGTGCTCCCAGTGCCATACAGCCCCCCAGCTCCCCTTTGTGGACAGTGCCCCCACCTCCCCCTATAGACAGTGCTATACAGCTCCCCACCTCCCCCTAGTAGACCGTGCTATACAGCCACCCACCTCCAGCTTGTAGACTGTGCCCCCCAAACAAATGAAACAAAAACATTATACTCACATAGGCTGCGTTCCCGCGATGAACTGAGCTGCTCCACAACGCCAACGGGATCCTTGCATAGGCTGGCGTGATCCAGTAACGTCATGACACCGGCCTGCGCAGGGATCCTGTGCTTGCCCCTGTAGCCTAGTAAATTCCGGAGCAGGGAGATACCTGCTCTGTCATAGGGTTCAATAGTATCTGCATCCTAAGGACGCAGATACTATTGAATGTGGCGTCGCTGCCGCTGTAGCAATCATAGCGGCTGATAGCAGAGTAGGAGTGCTCGGACGGAAAGGCAGTTGCAGAGTCTCCGGGCCCGTGGGCTTCAGAAACACAAGCACAGCACAGCGTCCCTTTCCACCTGCTGGAGTGATGCGCCCTGTGCGATGGCACAGGTCACACGCCCCAAAGGCTGGCCCTGCTGCTGGAGATCCCGCTCCCTATAGGAGTCTCCTAGTCTGTGACCTTCCATTTGTCTCTATCCCCCGCCTCACATCCTGACACTGCCCCTGTCCTCATTAACATAATCACATGAGTGTACAGGCCACTGCCCTGCACAAGATCAGCACACTGCTCTCCTGAAATACTCTGTGCTGTTGGGAGGACCCTACTACACCTACGACTATCTGTCAGCTGGATCTCCCAATTTTCTCAATTTTCCTCCTTACATCATAACAAAGCCCAGACACATGGTTCAAACATCATCGCATAAGTGCACAGGTCACTGCCTCCTACAATATCTGCACACACAGTAAAATACTCTGTGCTGCTGTGAGAACCCTGCAACTTCTACTTTCTTCATTCTCCTCCTAACATCATGACAAAGCCCAGACATCATCACATGAGTGGACAGGTCACTGCGTCCTACAAGATCTGCACACAACTCTCCTGAAATACTTTGTGCTGCTGTAGACCCTGCTCCTTGCACTCTCAGTCTGTAATCTCCCACAAAAACAGCCCACTTCTCTCCTGAAATACTCTGCGCTTCTGGAGACCCTGCTCCTTTCTCTTTCTACAGCGGAAAACCTGAACTGCGTCCAGACATCTGTGGAGAAATTCAGTGTCAGCTTCAGGTTGTGTCAGTGCCGGTGATATATAGATGTAATCATATGGAATAACACCTAGGACTATATAACATTTGTTACCGTTTCACCCCAAACAGCCTTACGAGATCCGTGTTTCCCATCATGTCCGCGGCGCTCTAAATGTTGTGTCGTAAATTCTGAAGTCTTATCTGGAAGAACCGTCCGGACGTCTTCTCGATACATATTTACCAATTACCCGGTCTCACATTTTAAACATCTGCGTCGGCCGGATTCCTGTAGGTTTTTCCGCCTTAATTGGGACGTTACTGTTCGCCAAAATTGTAATATTGGAAATAGCTGAATGTTATCGAATTCCGGTGACATGTCATAAATTCACACGTAGCAGGACGAGTAAATCCAAGTTTTTTTCTGATAATTCAATTAAATATTCTGTATATCCATACGACAGGTGTATGATGTCTTCCAAATGTTCCAGTCTGAGTGTTTGGCTCCAGATCTAAAGCTTCTGGGGCCTGATGCTAAATCTTTAAAAGGACCCCCATGCAACCATCAGCAATGATGCCCTCTTATGTGGCCAAGGGACCTTTGCGCCCCTCTCAGTTATCGGGATCTGGTGGCTATTGCAACCTCTGCTCCCCCTATAGAGTAACGATCCATGTCATGATTGGGGTCTGTTCACACTTCGTTATTGCTTTCCATCGGAGGTAGATGTTAGGAGGATTTTCCAACATATACCTACGAAGGAAGGCTCCGGTGCATGTCACTGTATAGACATATTGTGGCATTAGTCGCTTATAGGACCCCTGTAGTCAAAATTAAAAAAAAAAAAAAAAGTTTACCGTGCAGTATACTTTTTTACTGTGTACCTAGGCTATTCCATACAGCGAAAAAGAAGATATGTCGATACATACCAGCCCGGCATACGTCGGGTGAACGGGGCCCTATGGATACATTCGGCATATGCGAATGAGCAAAGGAGAAAGAGAATAAAATATCTGTTTTCCCTCCTGAGGCATGATGGGAGGGACAGAAAAGAACAGAAAAAATGAAGGTGATGATATGGTAGTCACAGAGATAATGGAGTCTATGCTGCAACTGAGCGGGGTCTGAGGAACCCTCTTCTTCACCCGTAAGCCCCTCAAAGAGGTGTGGACTTTGTGGATTACCAGGTTGCGGCCCCTCGAGCAGTCACCAATTAGTGGCAGGTTTCCTGCAGAAGCCAAGGGTAGAAGAACCAGGGATGATGAAGACAGTTCGAAAATTGTGCCGACGTCTATCACAAGGGCGGGGTACCAGGTTTGGAGCTGAAATGGCAAGGCAGGAGCATAGTCAGGACTTAGCAAGTTCGGAACCAGGGTCAAGACATAAAATACGCAAAATACTGTCCAAGGACAGAAACACTAAGCTAAGGTTCAGATCGGATCTACAGGGTGATGTCACTGAATATATTCACTTGAACTGATGTCATCAGATCATGCAAGTTGCCATGGCAGAGCAATCAGTCAAGTTCCTCTTGAGGGTGGGTAGCAGAGCAGAATTGGAGCACAGCGGGAGGAGGAGACCACCGGCTGAGAGCAAGAGCGTGGGGGCTGGATCATGAAGAGATGAGTAACGGGTGATGTTTCAGGGGCAAACGCAGGATCCTTAAAGGGGGCTTTGTAAGGGGGTTGGTGCCCACAAAAGAGATGGCAAAGTGTTTCCTCCCCCCCCCCCTAAATTTGCCCGTCTGTTTTACCATATAAGTTAGAAATGATTATTTTCCCGGTGACGTCAATATTAACTGTGACTGAGATTGCCCGTGATGTTCAAAAAATTTTGGGCAAACTCTAACTTTGCCGATTCGCTCATGGCGGTAGAGTGGGATAGACAAGATAAAATGCCGTCATTAGTACAAATCATTTTCGGCCTAGCAGTGCTCAGATCCCCTGCCATGGAATGATGTTACTGGCACTTGTCTCAGACTAAAAATAAAGATAAAGGCGGGTCCAGGAGTGGAGGCATCACTCGCCACTTCTTACAGCAGACAGCACTAATCTCCTTCAGAGAAGCTGTGATTTACAGATTAATGCTGTCTGCTGCAAACTGTGGATTGAAGCTGGCGGGGGGTGGGGGGGGGGGCTGCCGCCACATGTACGGTGCCAGAACAGAACGCATAGTAGAGCTGACAGCAAATTACATCGTAGGACTCTCACAGTGTCTCTGATATACACATTGTGTTTGGTTTATGGGCCTGCGGTAGCGATTTTTAAAAAATGTACACATATTTATGGAATGCGAAAGATGAGATCCGTAACATCCCAAGGTCAGAATGAAGGTCGGAGTTTTAATGTGTACACAACTATGGTAAATACATGGCAAATATCAAGCTACTGTAGTCCTTTAAGTTAGACCTCTTTTACAACTAGTAGTACCAGGTCCATGCAATGAGTAGGGAGGGCACCATAGAAATATGGTAATGGGGCCTCTTCGTAATGCATGTCCTTGACCCCTGACTACCACCTTTCTATCCACATGATCCGCACACATGGTATTCTTTTGGAGAAGTAATGTTTCAGAATCAAGATCCTCTACTTTCGAGACGCATAGTTCCGTTGTAGGACTTCCTCCCTTGGGTTGCATAGCTGTGCATGGTGGTGTCTATGACAGGTACATCAATGACTAGTATGAGACGTCTTGTATGATGATAGTCGCAATAATGGCAGACGCCAAGGTTAGGAACAGTTACTCGCCTCGCCCGGCTCCAGTGAAGAGTCCATGATCCTGTTTTAGGAATCCAGCTGGGCCGCAACTCTCCTCTTCACCACGGCCAGCAGAATTGGATAGCTGGGGCAAGTGGCACCCGCTAATGATGTCAGGCATGGAGACTTATTTAAAGGGGAATCAGCCTGCCATGCTTTTCCAGACGTTTAAGGTACATCCTTTGTTTGGATATTATTCCTATTGCGGTTAGGCTCCATGCACACGAGCAAATTTTTCATCAGTAATTACGGACCCATTAATTTCTATTGGCCACGGACGCCTTTCAGTATTTTGTGTCCGTGCTGAAGAAATTATAGAACCTGTCCTATTCTTGTCCGTAATTACGGCAAGGACTCTCCCATAGAAGTAGCCTACGGATACACATCCGTATACCGTCCGTATTTACGACTCGTAATTACAGGCACAGCCATCCGCGGACAGCCGGCCGTTTTTACGAGCCGTGCTCCCATTGTAAAGTATAGGAGCACGGTCCGTTAAATGAAAAAATAGGACATGTCCTATTTTTTTCGGCAGGATTCTATGGCACGTACACCCTCCCATAGACATACGGGAAGGTGTCCGTCAGCCATAGAAATGAATGGGCCCGTAATTACGGTCGATTTTTACGGTGGTGTGCATGGGGCCTTAGACTCCGATACTGACCTTGACCTCGGTCATGATCCGGTCACTCGGTTCCTGTGGTTCTACTCCTGGTATTCACTCTTGGCCTGCCTACAGTTCGGTCTGATCATCCGCCTTGCTACTTCCTGACTACTAATCCATTGTCAACCCCTGGCTAAGTTCCTGACTATGTTCTAGCGCATCCGCTGCCAATTGGTGACTATTCTGGGGACCGCGACTTGAAAATCCGACTGGGAAAGCCCAAACCTACTTGCAAGGGTTAGGGGGTGAAGAACGACTAGTTTCCTTAGACTCCGCACCCCAGTCTAGCCAGCACCAAACCAATTTAGGGGATCCACTGGTGAGAAATGTAACAGGGACGATGGAGATAAAAATGATAATAAGTAAAACACACTCCACCAGGGAAAATTAAGATGTCCATGAAGCAGGTGCCAGTGGCTTACAAAAAACGTCAAGACTACGTCCAATCTAAAGACCAAACAATGGTTATAATAGATAAAGGGGGAGTATATATTACCATAAGTATTATTCTACCCTCGTCTTCTGTGACAACCTCCTAAATCGTATGTGCACCTCTGTCATGGAGATATCCTTTTTGCGTAGAGAGGTTGTCTGTAAGTTTGCGACGCAATTGCCTGAATTCTGTATTTCTTCTTTTATTCTTTGCTTGTGGAGCTGCAAGTTCAGAGCTCAGTGGGCGTTTCCCTTTGAAGTTGCTCACTCCTTTTCTCAATGGTATGGTCTAGGTTGAAAAAGGGCATAGGTCTATCCAGTTCAGCTTATTATTAGGGGAAGGTAATACAAGCCCTAAAAGTTAGTCGCCAGTTGTAAGGGGGAAAAAAATATGTATTCCCGGTTCCACGTATGGAAATCACCCATCTTCAGAATCTAACGCAAATAACTTTTAATATAATGTAATTGAAATACTCCTCCAACAGGTTTTGGATATTTCTAATATTTCAACATCACATCATCCTGGGGCACATAGTTCCAAAGCGTGACACTGCTCTTACAGTAAAGAATCCCCTTTCTTCTAGTCATAGTGGATACCCCTTGTTATACAGTATTTACAGGCCTAGGTAATTAGATCACCCACTAAACAGTCTATTTTAATCCTTGTTGATGCTGCAGTTCTGAGTGAGACCTCCACCGATCGTCAAAATAAATACATTTAAAGGTACACCTACCCTGTAATTGTGTGTTTTACTGCAATGGAAGAACGATTAAAAAGTAAAGTTTATTAATTGTATTTATAAAATTGTGGCTCAACCAGCCACTGATACCAGACCAGGCATAAGCAAGCGATTTGCGACAGGAGAAAATGGTTCAGAGTGAATGATGTATCTCACACCTAAATAACAATTCTCCTGCTAATAGTATAAATTTAACAGAGTACCCACAAACGGCAACGTTTTATAGCTTACCTAAGGTACACAAGGGGGTGAACCCGTTGAAGGGTCGTCCCATTGTATCGGGGATTGAGAGCCTCACACAAAACGCTAGCCTGTACCTTGATCAGGTTCTTAGGCCGTTCGTTGTGTCCCTGCCACCCTATGTGAGGGACACAATGGATGTGCTGAGAAAGCTTGAGGGTATACGCTGCGATGGTGAGACTCTATTGGCATCTCTAGACGTTGAGTCCCTATATAGCTCCATTCCACATAGTCAGGGGTGTAGAGCTATTGAACACTTCTTGATGGATAAAGGGATACAATACCAGGCCCACAATAAATTTGTGATTGAACTACTTAGGTTTGTCCTAGAACACAACTTCTTTCTATTTGATCAGAAGATCAGAAGATCTACCATCAACTCAGAGGAGTGGCCATGGGTAGTCCATGTGCACCCACCTTTGCCAATCTATATCTGGGTTGGTGGGAAAAAGAGGTTGTGTTCAGTGATTTGATGGACAAATGGTCATCATCTATCTTGCTCTGGCTGAGATTCATAGATGATGTCCTTATCCTGTGGACAGGGACCAGGGAGGAATTTAAGGAATTTGTGGAGATCTTGAATGCCAATGAATTAGGTCTTTTCTTTACATCTGAGATTCAAGACACTAGGATCACCTTTCTGGACATTACGATCTCTAAGACGGACATGGGGATTCTGGAGACCAATATGTATCGCAAGGAGACGGCGACCAATAGCCTACTACGGTGGGAAAGCTGGCACCCATCTAACCTGAAGAGAGGGATACCAAAGGGCCAATATCTCAGGGCACGGAGGAATTGCTCTACCATTACCGATTTTAGGATATCCGCACGTGATCTAGAGAACAGATTTAGACATAGGGGATACCCCAGGGATGTGTTGAGAGGGGCATATCAGAATGCACTTGGGTGCAATAGAGATGACCTGCTTAACCCGAAACCGAAGGAAACGAATGAAGAACAAATTAGGGTCATTGGTACTTTTGACTCGGCCAACAGAGAGGTCAGGGAAGTGCTCAAACGCTTCTGGGGCATTCTTAAGGCAGATCCAGATGTGGGGGCCCTTGTCGGGAACGCCCCGCTCATTACCTATAGAAGGGGACGCAATCTCAGGGACCGACTGGTCCATAGCCATTTACAACCGATGACACCGTGTAGTACCTGGCTGGTTAACAGTACCAAAGGGACATACAGATGTGGAACATGCAAAGCATGTGTGTCCATATTATGTAGCAAGAACTTCACGAGCACCCAAACTGGTAAAACCTTTGACAACAGGTCATTCATAAACTGCAAAACAAAGGGCATTGTTTACTTGATTACCTGTAAGTGTGGCCTACAATATGTGGGTAAGACCAAAAGGGAATTTAGGAGAAGGATTCGGGACCACATTGGGGATGTCAGAAGGAAAGTGGACACCCCGGTATCAAGACACGTGTGGTCCTGCCATGACGGGGATGCTACTGCCCTTGTTTTCCAGGGAATAGAACATGTGAGACCCCTCCTGAGAGGTGGGGACTTGGATAAGAAGATATTACAAAAAGAGGCAGAATGGATATTTAGAATGCAGACAATTAACCCTCATGGCATTAACGAACAAATCTCGTATTCTTGTTTCCTTTAATCACATAATGTTACCCTATGGCTTGCTGTGTCATTTAGGGAGTCTTCCATATATACCATGTAAATATATGCCACTCCTGGGTATATTTGTGGATTAATCTGCCCTTGTCCTCCATGCACACCATGCGTTTTTTTAACGCGTTTTTCCGTGTTCTAGCTCTCCCGGCTCTTCTGACCCAGTATACTCCTACATCTGATATTGATACCACTTGAGTATGTCACCAGTTGATGTTTCCTGTGTATCACTGGTCAGTGGGCGCGAGCTGTGCCTGTGTGTGCGATCTTCTAAAAAGGGAAAATTGGGACGGGATGATTAAGATTGTGGATCGCATCCCCCGTACCTTGTATCTAACATACTTTTTCGGCGATGCTATATACGCTGTCTGAATGTATCTGTGATCCCTGGCTGACGTTTGGGATAAAAGGACACTAACTGTGTCACGTCCGAGAGTGTAGTCTCCTACTGAGACGGCTCTCATGAGGACTTACCTCTCCCAATGTACTTACACGGCCTTGTTCTGTTACACTGCCGTGTGCTACATTAACTATATCCATATGTGTATTGCTGTCGACTGACAGTTCAGGAGCCGCGTCTAGCGTCCCCTAGTTACTATGGACGCGTTCGGCGTTCAGGAACCCTCACTGGTTGCTAGGTCCGCGGGGAGCCGCCTCCGGCACGTCACAGGTTGTCGTGTATGACGCGGATTGGTGGCTTCCCCCGGGGACGACCTTTTGAGGGCGGGCTCTCAGCCTTTTAAACCATGGGTCTTTTCGGCGCGTGTACGGCCAGTGTATTAGAGCCGTGCATGCGCCTGGAGGCTAACAATCAGCACATGAACAGCGCTATCCAGTGCTGTAACATTGCAACTATTGAAACACTTTAGAATTTAACTACAATTTATATCTATGAATCCCTGAGGAAACATCACCTTAAGTGTGATGAGGAAACGCGTAGGATCTATATAGATAGTGATTTTTGGCAAGGATATAGCGGAATTTATACTATTAGCAGGAGAATTGTTATTTAGGTGTGAGATACATCATTCACTCTGAACCATTTTCTCCTGTCGCAAATCGCTTGCTTATGCCTGGTCTGGTATCAGTGGCTGGTTGAGCCACAATTTTATAAATACAATTAATAAACTTTACTTTTTAATCGTTCTTTCAGGCGGTGAACTATATTTAACAATATTGGAACGACATTTATTATCAATTTTTCAGTGAATCTTTTACTGCAATGGGCACTAAATATCTTATTACCTTTCATTTTTAGCCCTAAACCCACTTAGACTATGAGGCGAGAATATCATAACAAGAATTCATTGGGGGTGGATTGTGACATTATGAGAGGTACTGTAAGGGCATGACCACACATGGCGGAATTCCTCCGCAACTGTCCGCATCAATGCCGCACAGAATCTGCGTTGCAGATTCTGCAGCGGATCTGCACAAAATGTGCAGAAAATTGATGCGGACTGGCCGCTGCGGACTGCAGGAAAAGTGCTTCTCTTCTCCCTATTCAGTGCAGGATAGAGAGAAGGGACAGCACTTTCCCTAGTGAAAGTCAAAGAAATTCATACTTACCGCCCGTTGTCTTGGTGACGCGTCCCTCTTTCGGCATCCGGCCCGACCTCCCTGGATGACGCTCCAGTCCATGTGACCGCTGCAGCCTGTGCTTGGCCTGTGATTGGCTGCAGCCGTCACTTACACTGAAACGTCATCCTGGGAGGCCGGACTGGAGACAGACGCAGGGAGTTCTCGGTAAGTATGAACTTATATTTTTTTTTACAGATACATGTATATTGAGATCGGTAGTCACTGTCCCGGGTGCAGAAACAGTTACTGCCGATCGCGTAACTCTTTCAGCACCCTGGACAGTGACTATTTACAGACGTCTCCTAGCAACGCTCCCGTCATTACGGGAGCCCCATTGACTTCCTCAGTCTGGCTGTAGACCTAGAAATACATAGGTCCAGCCAGAATGAAGAAATGTCATGGTAGTAAAACCAATACGCTCCGCAGCACACATAAGATCTGCGGACTTCATTGCGGAATTTTGACTCTCCATTGAAGTCAATGGAGAAATTCCGCCATGAGTCCGCAACCAGTCCGCCACTGCTCCGCAACAGACAGAGCATGCTGCGGACACCAAATTCCGCTCCGCAGCCTATGCTCCGCAGCGGAATTGTACGCATCGTGTAAACGAACACTGCTAAATTAAAGTGAAAGTCAATGGAGAAACGGCTCCGCTGCGGATTAACGCTGCGGAGTGTCCGCAGCGGAATTTAAGTGAAATTCCGCTATGTGTGAACCCGCCCTAAATGCTTACTAAGTCTTCTTCTGTCAAATACAGCTCTCAATTCATAATAGCATCCAAATATAAGACAACAGAAGTATAGTATATGTGACTCCTGCCCAGTGTAATGTACAAATTACATCATAAATAAATAATAAGGTCCCTGTGTAGTGACATCTTGTGGTCATTGAGTGTATTGCAATTTTCTTCTTTTTTACTTGTTATGTTTTTGAATGCTCAAAGCTCAAAATTAGTATATAATGAAATTGTTGTGTTTTTTTTTATTTTTTTTACAGAAAATTCTGGTCCTAACCTGTGTTTTTAAGAACTTTTGTTCATGGCTATGAGTTCCAAATATCTTAGTACTGCCCTACCAGGTCCTTCCTCCTCCATGACATTATCATAGAATTACAATTTTTTATGTGGGTGAGCACCGCTGTTCCTGCACAGTGTGGGCTCCGCTAGTCTCTCTCTATATGTATACGCTGTATATAGGAATAGCAAGTAGAAAGGCGTGGCAATGGGAGGGCAATCCACCTAGTTACGTAGCAATATGGGAGCAGGGGATATATCAGTGCATAACGAAGATCTACCATTTACTGCTCTGGGAAATTTGCCAATCGGGACTGTCCTGCAAACTAGACCACAAAGGAGGCGGGTTTATGCTAATTTACATTAAAATAGTTCTTTTTGCAAGTTTGGGGGCGTAAACGGTGAAATCGGGGTGGCACTTACCAATGTCCCGCGATTTGGGATTCAAATGTTGGTATATTTGGGGGATGGGGCTCTTTAAGATATGTGAGAGAGAGAGACTGGACATTACAGCTGTGTTATAATCACTAGTACAGATTATAAAATTCCTTCACACGCAGACTTTAATACAACTTAATCCCTTCATCCAGGAGCAGTATATCAGGGATGCACTTAAGGAACGTCTGATACTTCATCATCCTGTCCACAGTCCTCGTCTACATCTATACTCTGGTATACAGACACTCCGCAGTATAGAAACGCTTCTTATCACCGTACTGATAACACTATTTATACTTTTATATATATAATCTAACTTTATACAACTTTAGAAATTAAGAGAAATTTTTTTAACCAAAAAGATTTTTTCCTCTCGATATTCAAAAATGTACAGTGTAAATGTTGAAATTTTTGCCTAGACACAGCTATATCCGACCTTGTAGTTTGCAGGACATATTTACCATTTTTGGGTATGAATATTTTCGCCTTTAATCTTTATGAATATCTTTTTTTCAATTTTATTTTTTTATTTCTGGATACATCAAATATTAAATAAAATATATTATATTTATATTTATTTCAAATTTGTTTATTACTCTATTATTATTGCTTTTATTTTTTTTGTCAAACTTACAAATACTCAAGCATACCTATTTATGGTAGTATATTGTGCCTTCATCGCCAACCTACAGTTGTCCTGTAGTGGAAAACCCCTTTAATCGGACAGCATGGAGTCACACCCCACATATCCTTAACTAGTTCCTTGCCCCTGGTGTCTGGTGTCCCGCACTGTTGGCCCTCCTGTTCTAGTGTTGCCCCTCCGGTCTGTGTGGCACTGGGACGGGTGGAGTAGTCGGGGTCCCACACGCTGTACATTTCATAATTTAGTTTCTGGTTTATTCTATAACAGAATACT
Organism: Rhinoderma darwinii; assembly: GCF_050947455.1. Classification (NCBI taxonomy): domain Eukaryota; kingdom Metazoa; phylum Chordata; class Amphibia; order Anura; family Rhinodermatidae; genus Rhinoderma; species Rhinoderma darwinii. The sequence continues at coordinate 11,068,708 of NC_134688.1, forward strand.
GTATCCTAGAATTCTCACAACGTTGGTGATTTTTGTGAAGTGCAGGGCGACCTCACCATTAACGCTTGCCCATGGCCCCAAAACGGCTAAGGATGGCCCTGGTGCCTGTGCATGGAAATATTTCCAGTCACCTTTTAAGGCATAACCCTGGGGCTCTGCCTTAACCCTGTGTCTGGTCCCAAGTGTCAAGTTATCAGGTCCCAAGGGCCGAAAAAACGTTGGCCAACTTTTCCACCCAAAAAATATTAGCCAGGTTCAGTAAGTATTTACACATGCCGGTTTTGTGGTGTTTTTTGGCAATATTTTGCCTTTAACATGGTTTGGGAGGGGGGTGACTTTACACTGAGTGTGATTTGCCACTCAGAGCCTCAGACAGACAATGACTGTAACTAAGTCAGTCTCCTCCGACCTACGCTGCTCTTGACCCTCGGGGCTGCGCAGGCCGGCTGTGTGCACATGTCTCTGCCTTTTTACTGGCTTGCCCGCTGCAATCTCCGGCTGGTGTAAATCCCACACTTGACCTAGTCCTAGACTTAGTCCTAAACTTTCCTAGGGCTGAGTGGCTTGGCAAATGAGAAGTATCCAATCCAACTAAGAATGGGACTGCTCTAATTATGCAAAAGTACCGGAACTAAATATTGCTGGTGATTTTTTTGGGGTTTTTATGTATACCCACTTCCCAGTGTAAATATCAGCTGGGCTTGTGGTATACTAGCCTGGTGGCAACCCTAACCCGCTTTTACCAGTACAGTGCCTCAATCAGTTTTGTTGCACTAAAGGGGCTTGCTCAGGGGTGGAGCTATAGGGGGTTCCGATGTAGCAGTCGCATATGGGCCCTAGTGCCAAAGGAGGCACAAAGGACCCTCTGCCATATAAGAAGACAACAGTAATAGAAATAGCACATGATAGGTGTGGGGACCTGTCACAGATTTTGCATTTGGGGCCAAGGAGCTTCACGATACTCCTCTGCAGGGATCTAAGTTTTTTCTGATCTCCATAGTTGTAGCAGAACTCGTGAGAACAATGGCACAGGTACAATGTCGGGGTCCATGCAATCACCTTGATGTAAAAGTATGTCATAGTGAAACTACCTCAGGGCCATGACTAACATTTTATGGCAAGGGACGGGGAAAGGGTTACATTTAGGACTACGTTTTTGTCCTGTTTCATTAAAAACATTCCTTAGGGGTGCCAATACTTTTGATGCATTTGGTTTTGAAAGAATACACTATTTTTGGGGAAGATGTTGGTCAATATTCGTATTGTATATTTTATTTGTCTGTTTTTGATGAGTTTCTTGAAGAACGACAATATTTTTGTAATTTGATAAATTTTTGGAAATTTTTGATTTTTCCTGTATATGTTTTTTTAATTCTTATTATAAACACATAAATATGTTTAGCCTCTACACAACATGTACCCTTTGCCCAACCCTCCTTGGCCATTGTATTTGACATAAAGAGCAGACATCTATCAAAATCCTGGCACTTCTCGCACTCATATTTGTTATTTCAATTTTTTTTTTCATCCACGGTGTTAATAAATGAGTTGTGTACGCAGCTGAGCAAATACAAAAGCATAACTCTGAGAATACATCTTTAATTATGTGGAGACGTGCAGGTGAAAATGAGGCTGGTGGCAGCCAGTGGACCTCAGATGGCCCAGAGAGTGGGACCACACGTGTGTACAGTGCCAAATTCTCCCATCAAGATTAGACTTGTATAACGGGTGCTGACACAAAGACACGACTTTCACTCCAAGTATTATCACTTCTGACTTACAGAAAAGCTTTGAAGATTGAAAGGGAATTCAATGTCATTGCAGGCGGTGAACCTCTACATGTTTATTCTTCAAAAAAAATCCCAAAAGAAAGATAAATGACATCAGATTTTCTGAATTTTTGTCTTTGTAATAAATTCTGGTAGGACCCAGAATCCATGACTCATACAGTATCATTTATGATCGATCATCAGTGGTTGAGGAACCACCATTGTACTTGTCTTAAGGGGAAAGCATCATCAAATATAAATTAAATAAGGTTTTTACGCTAAACATTTTTTTTTGGGTAGAGTTTTATTATTTTTCTATGTGATTAGCCTCATAAAAGAAATCTTAAAATATTGCAGTTTTCTAACTGGCCACTAGAGTCACAGTAAACGTATGCTTCCTGTTTTCAACATCTCATTTGTCAGCTTTGCTGTATAGACTGGGACAGAATGAGCATAGTCATTTCATTATTAGCGTATAGATAAGTTAATTTCAGCTTTATTGTACTGCTGGAGGCCTAGATAAGGCAGGATATTGAGAGTCCTCTTACACGGCCTGACATGGACCGTGTAAACAAGCGTCGATCAACGATACAGCTCATTGATCGGCGCTCGTTTTGCTTTATTCACAAGGAGCAATGCATGAGGTCGAGTACTCGTTACACAGGAAGATGTGCTGCCGACAACGATACGCATAAACGATACGATGAGTCGATGAACGAGTGTTTGCTCGTACATCGGCAGATCGATGCCCTTTTTACACAGGGCAATGATCGGGAATGTTCATATGAACGCTCGTTTTCTCTATAAATGGCCCATGTAAAAGGACCTTTACACTTAACACACAGATAAGGCTCTTTATGCAGCTCCCCTTTCACTCCCTGTTTGGGGTAGGGGCTGTACTCCATCACTTCCCGGAGACAGTATTAGCACATAGACACATTTCTGTCCATTGACTTCCACTCATTGCAGCTGCCATAAAGCACACACACAAAGGAAGGAAGCGTGCGTCTCCAATATGGCCGCCCCAGGGAAGTTTTAAAAAATAAAAATGAATATCTACAATACTTTAAAAACAAAGCAAACACATTACTTATCTTATCTTCTAATGAATGAAACTAAAATTACATACACGAGACATTTCCTTTAAGATGGATAATGCCTTATGCTGTAGACACATCGCTTATGATGCTGTTTATGAGACCTCCCTGTTACTCCCTGCTAGTTCAGGGTCTCCTCAGAGCATATTGTGCAACAATGCACTGTGAGAGATGTGTTTAAATTAAAAAAAATGAATAAAAAAAAAATACATTTCCCACGATGCACCAGAGTACAATGCATTAAGAAAAATCAGCTATTGATGGCTATTTGAGCGGAGTCTTTTTAGCACAGTGTTGATTCTATGTCTATATATTGAATGCAACTTTGTGAGTAAGTGGGCTCCATTCATAGGACATGCAGCAAGTTCGTTTGTAATTGAGTGATGATGATGATGATGATGTCACTGATGATGCAATCACGCCATGTCTGTACAGCAGATTTCATTCGTACTACATGGTAGAGTCATAATTGATACACACAGCTCCCAACCAGGTTTCTTCTTTGGGACCAAGTTGGGGAACCCCAGAAGAGCGCAGCAGCAAGACCTGTCACTTTTACCGTGGAGATAGCAAACTCATTTAAAGGATATGTGCACTTTTAGTCATATCTGATGATGTCATACTTGAGTAGGTTGGGCTTTTATAATAAATCTGTGAGGACTAACATGAGACCGGTACTAAAAGTACTACTATGAGTATTATCTAGGTTATAAGCAGGAGCGGTTTAGAAGGCGGGACTATGGTATTCAAGGGTGGGGCTTACAATTGTCACTGCTCCTCCTCCACTCATCACTATGCACTAATATAACCTTATTACTGTAGGTCATCTTGGATATTAGGGAACATTTATAAAAATTAACTGGTTTGCTATGGGTGACACCTCCACTCTTCCATGGTCCAATATTGTTATAAAAGCACAATAAAAGTCTTCATTTTCCTGCACATTTCTTCCAAATTCCTAATGTTTCAGTCTCCACAGACTGAGGCTGACACGGACTATGATGTGCCGCTGACCTCTGCAATTAGCTCAATTGTCTTCTTGAGTTTTACACTCATATGAGGAGTATGACCTCAAATATTCAAGTCACTGACCTGAGCTAAATGTCTGGACGGGTCATGTTAGGGCCAACAATCTGGTCAGTCCACACATCTAACTCCCAACTCATGCAGCAAGGATTTATATAGAGCAATATAATAACCAGGTCTCCATACTAGGAACAATATATCTCCACAGAATCAACAGAATCAACAGCAAGGACTGAGCACTTATAATAAGTATATATACGGTCTCTGAATCCTGGTTAATATAGTAATATAGTACTGAGACTTGACTGACAAGAAGAATAGGAGATGACGAGATGTACAAGACATTATTTTCTAATGTGACTGTTCATGATTGTAAAAGAGCAACTTCAGTCATGGAATATAACTACTATAATACTGCCCCTATATACAACTATATAACTATTATTATAATACTGCTCCTATATACAACTATATAACTATTATAATACTGCCCCTATATACAAGAAAATAACTACTATAATACTGCCTCCAATATACAAGACTATAACTACTATAATACTGCCCCTATATACAAGAATATAACTACTATAATACTGCTCCTATATACAAGAATATAACTACTATAATACTGCCCCTATATACAAGAATATAACTACTATAATACTGCCCCCTATATACAAGAATATAACTACTATAATACTGCCCCCTATATACAAGAATATAACTACTATAATACTGCCCCCTATATACAAGAATATAACTACTATAATAATGTCCCTATATACAAGAATATAACTACTATAATACTGCCCCCTATATACAAGAATATAACTACTATAATACTGCCCCTATATACAAGAATATAACTACTATAATACTGCCCCCTATATACAAGAATATAACTACTATAATAATGTCCCTATATACAAGAATATAACTACTATTATACTGCCCCTATATACAAGAGTATAACTACTATAATACTGCCCCTATATACAAGAATATAACTACTATAATAATGTCCCTATATACAAGAATATAACTACTATTATACTGCCCCTATATACAAGAGTATAACTACTATAATACAGCCCCCTATATACAAGAAAATAACAACTATAATACTGCCACTATATACAAGAATATAACTACTATAATACTGCCCCTATATACAAGAATATTACTACTATAATATGGCCCCTATATACAACGATATAACTATTATAATACTGCCCCTATATACAAGAATATAACTACTATAATACTGCCCCTATATACAAGAATATAACTACTATTATACTGCCCCTATATACAAGAGTATAACTACTATAGTACTGCCCCCTATATACAAGAATATAACTACTATAATACTGCTCCTATATACAAGAATATAACTACTATAACACTGCCCCCTATATACAAGAATATAACTACTATTATACTGCCCCTATATACAAGAGTATAACTACTATAGTACTGCCCCCTATATACAAGAATATAATTACTATAATACTGCCCCTATATACAAGAATATAATTACTATAATACTGCCCCTATATACAAGAATATAACTACTATTATACTGCCCCTATATACAAGAGTATAACTACTATAGTACTGCCCCCTATATACAAGAATATAATTACTATAATACTGCCCCTATATACAAGAATATAACTACTATTATACTGCCCCTATATACAAGAGTATAACTACTATAGTACTGCCCCCTATATACAAGAATATAATTACTATAATACTGCCCCTATATACAAGAATATAACTACTATAATACTGACCATATATACAAGAATATAACTACTATAATACTGCCCCTATATACAAGAATATAACTACTATAATACTGCCCCCTATGTACAAGAATATAACTACTATAATACTGCCCCCTATATACAAGAATATAACTACTATAATACTGCCCCCTGTATACAAGAATATAACTACTATAATACTGCTCCCTATATACAAGAATATAACTACTATAATACTGCTCCCTATATACAAGAATATAACTACTATAATACTGCTCCCTATATACAAGAATATAAATACTATAATACTGCCCCTATATACAAGAATATAACTACTATAATACTGCCCCTATATACAAGAATATAACTACTATAATACTGCCCCCTATATATAAGAATATAACACTATTATACTGCCCCTATATACAAGAATATAACTACTATAATACTGCCCCTATATACAAGAATATGACTACTATAATACTGCTCCCTATATACAAGAATATAACTACCATAATACTGCTCCCTATATATAAGAATATAACTACCATAATACTGCCTCCTATATACAAGAATATAACTACTATAATACTGCCTCCTATATACAAGAATATAACTACTATAATACTGCCCTCTATATACAAGAATATAACTACTATAATACTGATCCTATAAACAAGAATATAACTACTATAAGGGCATGACCACACATGGCGGAATTCCTCCGCAACTGTCCGCATCAATGCCGCACCTAATCCGGGTTGCGGATTACGGCTGCGGATCTGCACAAAATGTGCAGAAAATTGATGCGGACTGGCCGCTGCGGACTGCAGGAAAAGTGCTTCCCTTCTCCCTATTCAGTGCAGGATAGAGAGAAGGGACAGCACTTTCCCTAGTGAAAGTCAAAGAAATTCATACTTACCGCCCGTTGTCTTGGTGACGCGTCCCTCTTTCGGCATCCAGCCCGACCTCCCTGGATGACTCTCCAGTCCATGTGACCGCTGCAGCCTGTGCTTGGCCTGTGATTGGCTGCAGCCGTCACTTACACTGAAACGTCATCCTGGGAGGCCGGACTGGAGACAGACGCAGGGAGTTCTCGGTAAGTATGAACTTATATTTTTTTTTACAGATACATGTATATTGAGATCGGTAGTCACTGTCCCGGGTGCAGAAACAGTTACTGCCGATCGCGTAACTCTTTCAGCACCCTGGACAGTGACTATTTACAGACGTCTCCTAGCAACGCTCCCGTCATTACGGGAGCCCCATTGACTTCCTCAGTCTGGCTGTAGACCTAGAAATACATAGGTCCAGCCAGAATGAAGAAATGTCATGGTAGTAAAAACAATACGCTCCGCAGCACACATAAGATCTGCGGACTTCATTGCGGAATTTTGACTCTCCATTGAAGTCAATGGAGAAATTCCGCCATGAGTCCGCAACCAGTCCGCCACTGCTCCGCAACAGACAGAGCATGCTGCGGACACCAAATTCCGCTCCGCAGCCTATGCTCCGCAGCGGAATTGTACGCATCGTGTAAACGAACACTGCTAAATTAAAGTGAAAGTCAATGGAGAAACGGCTCCGCTGCGGATTAACGCTGCGGAGTGTCCGCAGCGGAATTTAAGTGAAATTCCGCCATGTGTGAACCCGCCCTTATACTGCCCCTATATACAAAAATATAACTACTATAATACTGCCTCCTATATACAAGAATATAACTACTATAATACTGCCCCCTATATACAAGAATATAACTACTATAATACTGCCCCTATATACGAGAAAATAACTACTATAATACTACCCCTATATACAAGAATATAACTACTATAATACGGCCCCTATATACAAGAATATAACTGCTATAATACTGCCCCTATATACAAGAATATAACTACTATTATACTGCCCCTATATACAAGAGTATAACTACTATTATACTGCCCCTATATACAAGAGTATAACTACTATAGTACTGCCCCCTATATACAAGAATATAACTACTATAATACTGCTCCTATATACAAGAATATAACTACTATAACACTGCCCCTATATACAAGAATATAACTACTATTATACTGCCCCTATATACAAGAGTATAACTACTATAGTACTGCCCCCTATATGCAAGAATATAACTACTATAATACTGACCATATATACAAGAATTTAACTACTATAATACTGCCCCTATATACAAGAATATAACTACTATAATACTGCCCCCTATGTACAAGAATATAACTACTATAATACTGCCCCCTATATACAAGAATATAACTACTATAATACTGCCCCCTGTATACAAGAATATAACTACTATAATACTGCTCCCTATATACAAGAATATAACTACTATAATACTGCTCCCTATATACAAGAATATAACTACTATAATACTGCTCCCTATATACAAGAATATAACTACTATAATACTGCCCCCTATATATAAGAATATAACTACTATTATACTGCCCCCTATATACAAGAATATAACTACTATAATACTGCCCCTATATACAAGAATATGACTACTATAATACTGCTCCCTATATACAAGAATATAACTACCATAATACTGCTCCCTATATATAAGAATATAACTACAATAATACTGCCTCCTATATACAAGAATATAACTACTATAATACTGCCCCTATATACAGGAATATAACTACAATAATACTACCCCTATATACAAGAATATAACTATTATAATACTACCCCTATATACAAGAATATAACTATTATAATACTGCCCCTATATACAAGAATATAACTACTATAATACTGCCCTATATACAAGAATATAACTACTATAATACCGCTTCTATATACAAGAATATAACTACTATAATACTGCCCCTATATACAGGAATATAACTACTATAATACTGCCCCTATATACAAGAATATAACTACTATAATACTGTCTCCTATATACAAGAATATAACTACTATAATACTGCCCCTATATACAAGAATATAACTACTATAATACTGCTCCTATATACAAGAATAGAACTACTATAATACTACCCCTATATACAAGAATATAACTACTATAATACTGCTCCCTATATACAAGAATATAACTACCATAATACTGCTCCCTATATATAAGAATATAACTACAATAATACTGCCTCCTATATACAAGAATATAACTACTATAATACTGCCCCTATATACAGGAATATAACTACAATAATACTACCCCTATATACAAGAATATAACTACTATAATACTGCCCCCTATATACAAGAATATAACTACTATAATACTGCCTCTATATACAAGAATATAACTACTATAATACTGCTCCCTATATACAAGAATATAACTATTATAATACTACCCCTATATACAAGAATATAACTATTATAATACTGCCCCTATATACAAGAATATAACTACGATAATACTGCCCTATATACAAGAATATAACTACTATAATACCGCTTCTATATACAAGAATATAACTACTATAATACTGCCCCTTTATACAAGAATATAACTACTATAATACTGACCATATATACAAGAATATAACTACTATAATACTGTCCCTATATACAAGAATATAACTACTATAATACTGACCATATATACAAGAATATAACTACTATAATACTGTCCCCTATGTACAAGAATATAACTACTATAATACTGCCCCTATATACAAGAATATAACTACTATAATACTGCCCCCTATGTACAAGAATATAACTACTATAATACTGCCCCCTATATACAAGAATATAACTACTATAATACTGCCCCTATATACAAGAATATAACGACTATAATACTGCTCCCTATATACAAGAATATAACTACTATAATACTGCTCCCTATATACAAGACTATAACTACCATAATACTGCCTCAAATATACAAGAATATATCTACTATAATACTGCTCCCTATATATAAGAATATAACTACCATAATACTGCCTCAAATATACAAGAATATAACTACTATAATACTGCTCCCTATATATAAGAATATAACTACTATAATACTGCCCTCTATATACAATAATATAACTACTATAATACTGATCCTATAAACAAGAATATAACTACTAAAATACTGCCCCCTATATATAAGAATATAACCACTATAATACTACCCCTATATACAAGAATATAACTATTATAATACTGCCCCTATATACAAGAATATAACTACTATAATACTGCCCCCTATATACAAGAATATAACTACTATAATACTGTCCCTATATACAAGAATATAACTACTATAATACTGCCCCCTATGTACAAGAATATAACTACTATAATACTGCCCCCTATATACAAGAATATAACTACTATAATACTGTCCCCTATATATAAGAATATAACTACTATAATACTGCCCCTATATACAAGAATATAACTACTATAATACTGTCTCCTATATACAAGAATATAACTACTATAATACTGCCCCTATATACAAGAATATAACGACTATAATACTGCTCCCTATATACAAGAATATAACTACTATAATACTGCCCCCTATATACAAGAATATAACTACTATAATACTGTCCCCTATATATAAGAATATAACTACTATAATACTGCCCCTATATACAAGAATATAACGACTATAATACTGTTCCCTATATACAAGAATATAACTACTATAATACTGCTCCCTATATACAAGACTATAACTACCATAATACTGCCTCAAATATACAAGAATATAACTACTATAATACTGCCTCTATATACAAGAATATAACTACTATAATACTGCCCCCTATATACAAGAATATAACTACTATATTACTACCCCCTATGTACAAGAATATAACTAATATAATACTGCCCCCTATATACAAGAATATAACTACTATAATACTGGCCCTATATACAAGAATATAACTACTATAATACTGCCCCTATATACAAGAATATAACTACTATAATACTGTCTCCTATATACAAGAATATAACTACTATAATACTGCCCCTATATACAAGAATATAACTACTATAATACTGCTCCTATATACAAGAATAGAACTACTATAATACTACCCCTATATACAAGAATATAACTACTATAATACTGCCTCTATATACAAGAATATAACTACTATAATACTGCCCCCTATATACAAGAATATAACTACTATATTACTACCCCCTATGTACAAGAATATAACTAATATAATACTGCCCCCTATATGCAAGAATATAACTACTATAATACTGCTCCTATATACAAGAATATAACTACTATAATACTGCTCCCTATATACAAGAATATAACTACTATAATACTGCCACCTATATACAAGAATATAACTACTATAATACTGCCCCCTATATACAAGAATATAACTACTATAATACTGCCCCTATATACAAGAATATAACTACTATAATACTGCTCCTATATACAAGAATATAACTACTATAATACTGCTCCCTATATACAAGAATATAACTACTATAATACTGCTCCCTCTATACAAGAATATAACTACTATAATACTGCTCCTATATACAAGAATATAACTACTATAGTACTGCCCCTATATACAAGAATATAACTACTATAATACTGCCCCCTATATACAAGAATATAACTACTATAATACTGCCCCTATATACAAGAATATAACTACTATAATACTGCCCCCCTATATACAAGAATATAACTACTATAATGGTATGTTCACACTGCTTATTTTCAGCCGTTTTTCTGGCCGTAAACGCATAAAAAAACCCTCGATGCTTAAAAAACGGCTGAAAATCAGAGTCTGTATTCCCTTGAAATCCGCTCCGTATTTTACGGCCATTTTAATTTGTTTGCCGTGTGAACATACCCTAATACTGCCCCCTATGTACAATAATATAACTAATATAATACTGTTCCTATATACAATAATATAACTACTATAATACTTCCCCCTTTATACAAGAATATAAATACTAGAAATCTGCCCCTATGTACAAGATAATGACTACACTAATATTTCTCCTATATACAAGAATATACCTACTATAATACTGCCCCCTATATACAAGAATATAACTACTATAATACTGCCCCCTATGTACAAGAATATAACTACTATAATACTGTCCCTATATACAAGAATATAACTACTATAATACTGCCCCCTATATAGAAGAAAATGACTACTATAATACTACCCCCTATGTACAAGAATATAACTACTATAATTGTAATGAAAGGGGGTAGGGAAACAGACAAGTGAGCCCTAATCTACCCGCCACTCAGTCCCTGCCTACTTGCAACGACCCGCCCTAGGCGACAGGGTAAAACTGGGCGACGGTCCCTACGCTCAATAAGTGCACGACAGACAAAAAGGGTACACAGAAGCAAGGGAAAAGGGGCAGTTGCCCACGGCAACACCGTGAGCAACAAGAGTGGTGAACGAGTCGAGTCAAACCAGGAGTGTACGAGGTAGCAAACGCAGAGCAGGAGAGTAGGCAGTAAGCCAGGGTCAATATGAAGCAGGGTCAAATAGTTCAAGAAGCTGCAGCAGGGCCAGGAAACCAAACGAGAAGAATCACAAGCAAAGGAGGAACAGGAAAGGCAGGTATAAATAGACAGAGGGCGGGAGCTAGCTCCGTCTGGCCAGGCTGTGATAGGCTCTCCCACTCCTAAGCCTGCCATCCTGAGTGGTGGAAGATGGAGTCAGTCTCACAGACATAGAAGCAGGTGCAGACTGATTACCTATGGGCGTAGACACAGAAGCTGTGCCTGGCAGATCCTTAACAATAATACTGCCTCTTATATACAAGAATATAACTACTATAATACTGCCACTATATACAAGAATATAACTACTATAATACTGCTCCTATATACAAGAATATAACTACTATAATACTGCCCCTATATACAAGAATATAACTACTATAATACTGCCACTATATACAAGAATATAACTACTATAATACTGCCCCTATATACAAGAATATAACTACTATAATACTGCCCCTATATACAAGAATATAACTACTACAATACTGCTCCTATATACAAGAATATAACTACTATAATACTGCTTCTATATACAAGAATATAATTACTATAATACTGCTTCTATATACAAGAATATGACTACTATAATACTGCTCCTATATACAAGAATATAACCACTATAATACTGCCGCTAAATACAAGTCCCTATATGGCAACTCCCATATGTGTTGTGCTGCCAAGGACGATCAGGAAAACAAAAATTTACTCACCAAAATTTTTATTTCCTGGAGTTCCTTAGGCAGCACAACACATATGGGCTTGTAATGTCCCTGGCTGCGAGCCGTCAGCTCCAACCTCCTCCTGACAGCCGCAGCCACGAGTTGGCAAGCGCTGGCCCCAGCCTCCTCCTCAGGAGACGCATCGCTCGCGTCCACTCACCTCAGTCGGATCCCGTAGGGTGTGCGCGCCTGCTCGTGCCCGCTCTTAAAGGGGCAGCGCGCAAACCGGACTTCTGATGTCTTGAACCCGTGAGTACCCTGGACTATAAGAGGGGTCCAGCCCCCTGCTTCTATGCCTGAGCGTTGTTGATGTTTCCTAGTTTGTCTATGTGATGGCCTCCTAGTGTGTTTCCTGTTCCTGTTTCTTGCATTCCATACCATCCTGGTCGAGCACTGTGCTGTGCAAAAGTCGTGTCGTGCTGTATCCCACATCTGACCTGCTTCACCTCGCCTGACGTCTACCTGCTGCCTAGTCCCGGCCGAGCCTGCCTCACTGCTGTCCGAGCTGCCACAGGTACCTAAGGCGGTACGGCCCAGTGGGCTACAGACCCTTTGTGACAGTGTTTTAGTCCCCTAGGTACAATTAAGCAGAGACAGGTTAATTAGCAATAAGAATTAAGCAATTAAACAATTAAGGACTTCCCCTATAAGTATGTACCGGTAACCGGAGTATTTTTACGACGCAATAGTCATAACTCCTGCCAGGGGGGAAGCTTGTGCTGCCTACGGACTCCAGGAAATAAAAATTTCGGTGATTACATTTTCGTTTTCCTAATCGTCCTTGCCAGCACAACACATATGGGACTTGCCAAGCAATAGCTATATGGTCGGGATAGCAGACGCCATTTCAAGCACTCTTTTACCAAATAGAAAACCCTTTGATGCCAGTGAGTCGAGCCTGCAGTGCTTGACAAAGGTTGATGTGAATGCCACGTAGCAGCTCTGCAGATTTGATCCAGGGGGATATGCCCGACTTCTGCCCATGAGGTAGCTGTAGAGCGTGTGGAATGTGCCCTGATCTGCAGAGGAGATTGAAGGTCACTGAGATTATAGCATTTTTCAATTGTTGACCTAATCCACCTAGCTAGGGTGGCTTTACTTGCTTTTTGTCCCTTATTAGGACCGGCATGTTGAAGGAACAGATTTTCTGCTTTCCTAAAAGTCTTTGTCCTTTGAATATAAGTGAGAACTGCTCTTCTCACGTCCAGTGTATGCCAACTTTCCTGATCTTCACCTTGGGGATGAGGGAAAAGAACTGGGAATAATATCTCTTGGTTTATATTCCTAAAGGAAGGAACTTTAGGCAAGAACCCAGGCATGGTACGCAGTAGAAGACAATCTTCCAGGTCTCTCAAATAAGGTTCCTTGAAGGAGAGGGCCTGAAGCTCACTTATGCGCCTGGCCAACGTGATTGACACCAGGAAGAAGGCCTTGAAGGAGAGAAATCTGATGGTCGACTCTTGCATGGGTTCAAACGGTGGCTTTGTTAATGCCAACACCACTATTGAAAGGTCCCAGGAAGGAGAGGGTACCTGAGAGAATGGGCTAAGGTTTCTTAAAGCCTTGAAGAAGGTCTTCACCAACTGTTGGTTGGAGAACCGATTTTGCAATTGGGCATTGATTGCTGTGAACTGCACCTTAAGGGTATTTAGCTTCAACCCTTTATTGAAACCCTCCTGAAGAAATATCAGGATAGTATTCAGGGAAACTGTGTTTGCTGAATTCTTAGAGCACCAGGAGGTAAACAGGGTCCAAACTCTGTTGTATACTTTGACCGTTGAGGGGCATCTGGCTGATGGCAAAGTATTAATGACCTCAGATGGGAGCCTCATTTCTGTCAGATTCTCCCGGTCAGTTTCCAGGCCGTGAGATGTAGACTGCAAGGGATCGGGTGATACACCCCTTTCTGGGACAGAAGGTCCAGTGACACTGGTAGTTTCAGAAGAGGCGTAGCTAGGTTCTCCTCCCCCCTCGCCGTGTTTGTTTTTTCTACCAATCGAAGTGTCATTGCTTTTTATGTAACACATTTGTACATCTTAAAAGCAATATGGTTCTATACACAACACCAGAACCAAGCTCAGTACATAAATACAACACCAGCACAAATACAGCTCAATTTAGTGCAACCCCTGCCGTATAGGTTTGTACGGCGTAAAACTACAGCTCCCAGCATGGCCCGAACAATAGTAAGGATATGCTGGGAGATGCTGTTTCACAAAAATAAATCCTATCATAATCATACCACCCATCATCTCGCTGCAGATCCTGCAATGACTACAGTACTGATTAGAGGCAGAATGAACATTTACATTAAGTGACTCACCGGTGACATCTCAGATTCTAGTTCTTTTTCTCCATCCGGTCCAGACCTCTATGATGTCTTCTCCCGGTCCATTTCTGCAGTTTGCCGCTCACATGTCTTCAGCTTCTCACTTCACCAACATTTCTGCACCTATAAATAAATATAAAGTTATCATTATACCACACACTACACCTCTAAATATAATAGTGCCATACACTGCACCTCTAATTATAATAGCACCATACACCGTGTCCCACACACACACTGTGCCCCCTGTAGATAGAGCCCCCTGTAGATAGTGCCCCCATATAGCCCACCCCTGTATATAGTGTCCCACAAATAACTCCCCCTATAGTGCTCTACAGATAGCCCACCTGTAATGATGGGGGTAAGGAAACAGACAAGTGGGCCCTAATCTACCCGCCACTCAGTCCCTGCCTACTTGCAACGACCCGCCCTAGGCGACGGGGTACAACTGGGCGACGGTCCCTACGATCAATAAGTGCCCGATAGACAAACAGACAAGGGTACACAGAAGCAAGGGAAAAGGGGCAGTTGCCCACGGCAACACCGCGAGCAACAAGAGCGGTGAACGAGCCGAGTCAAATCAGGAGTGTACGAGGTACCAAACGCAGAGCAGGAGAGTAGTGAACAAGCCGAGTCAAACCAGGAGTGTACGAGGTACCAAACGCAGAGCAGGAGAGTAGTCAGTAAGCCAGGGTCTATATGAAGCAGGGTCAAATGGTTAAAGAAGCTGCAGCAGGGCCAGGAAACAAAACAAGAATCACAAGCAAGGAGGAACAGGAAAGGCAGGTATAAATAGACAGAGGGCGGGAGCTAGCTCCGTCTGGCCAGGCTGTGATAGGCTCTCCCACTCCTAAGCCTGCCATCCTGAGTGGTGGAAGATGGAGTCAGTCTCACAGACATAGAAGCAGGTGCAGGCTGATTACCTATGGGCGTGGATACAGACGCTGTGCCTGGCAGATCCTTAACAGTACCCCCCCTTTTATGAGGGGCCACCGGACCCTTTCTAGATGGACCTGGTTTATTGGGGAAACGAAGGTGGAACCTCCTGACCAATACCCCAGCGTGAACATCCCGGGCGGGTACCCAAGTCCTCTCCTCAGGCCCGTATCCTCTCCAATGGACCAGGCACTGGAGGGAGCCTTGGACCATCTTGCTGTCCACAATCTTGGCCACCTCGAATTCTACCCCCTCAGGGGTGAGAACGGGGACAGGAGGTTTCCTCGAGGGAGCCAAGGACGGGGAGCAGCGTTTAAGGAGAGAGGCATGAAACACGTCGTGTACTCGAAAAGATGGGGGCAACTCCAGTCAGAAGGAGACAGGATTGAGGACTTCAATGACCTTGTACGGCCCTATAAACAGGGGAGCAAACTTCTTGGACGGGACTTTAAGGCGCAATTTCTTAGACGATAGCCACACCAGATCCCCGACCATAAACAAGGGGTTAGCAGAACGTCTTCTATCTGCCTGAGTTTTTTGTATGCTCTGGGACGCCTCTAGGTTCTTCTGAACCTGGGCCCAGACTGTGCACAGTTCCCGATGAACGACCTCTACCTCGGGATTGTTGGAACTACCAGGTGAAACGGAGGAGAACCGTGGGTTAAACCGAAAATTACAGAAAAAGGGGGAGACCCCTGACGAGTTACTGACCCGGTTATTAAGGGAAAATTCGGCGAGGGGAATGAATGAGACCCAATCATATTGACAGTCAGAGATAAAACACCTTAAATATTGTTCTAAAGACTGATTAGTCCTCTCGGTTTGGCCATTAGAAATATAACACTTTGCTGCCAGGAAGTGTTGCTGTGGGCATGCAGACATAGAAACTCCTCTTCCAGACAGCCTCTAAAAACGTGAAAAAAATGAGATATTTTCTACTTAAAATTTTTTTTAAGAGGCTTTAATATAGATTTTGTATCCGGACAGATTTTTCTATGAACCTTTGACATTTCGTCCAGTCTGACCCCTGTGTCCTGCACATTCCTTCCCCAAACAGGGATGTGTGCAGTAGGGGTTCTGCACTGATCTTATATTATTTATCCTGACATAACAAACACATTGAGGAAAATGTCAATTTTTAACAGATTTAAGAAACAGATACCATTAGGGTTCAGAGGTCACGCGTGCTAGAACCAACCAATGACATTATGACTGTATATAACACGCTTTAAATATGCCAAAAGAAAAGAGTTTATAGCCACATGTATACAAAATATAACAAATTCTATTATACATAAAAGACAAACAATGTCAAAATTATGTGATAAATCAAGGTCAACAAGACTCTAGTATTAATACATGGTATAGCAAAGAGTACCATAAATGCTGGGTCAGAAAGATATTTCTCTATAATGGTATACCCCCGGGGTATACATTGGTTGTGCAGGACCATCCTATTGCTGAGATGGGTAAGGATGGCTTTTGAATCATTTCTATTACTATTATGCACTGGCACTTTTTTTTTCATTTTTGTATTGATAGAAATCCTCATAGAAGAATGGAAATAATACTTAGAGAGTCTTTTTGATGTTATCTTTGAACTGTGTGTAACCATATACAGCCATCCAAATATTATATGGTATGTGCACACGACCTCTTTTCAGGCGTAATGGAGGCATTTTACGCCTCGAATTACGCCTGAAAAGACGGCTCCAATACGTCGGCAAACATCTGCCCATTGCTTGCAATGGGTCTTACGATGTTCTGTGCAGACGAGCTGTCATTTTACGCGTCGCAGTCAAAAGACGGCGCGTAAAATTACGCCCGCTTCAAAGAAATGCAGGACACTTCTTGGGACGTAATTGGAGCCGTTTTGCATTGACTCCATTGAAGAACAGCTCCAATAACATCCGTAATGGACCCCGCGAAAAACGAGTGCACTTGTTAAAACGTCTGAAATTCAGGAGCTGTTTTCGCCTGAAAACAGCTCCGTCATTTCAGACGTATTTTGCCTTGCAGTGTGAACATACACTAAGGCCTTATTTACACGATTGCTGCGCATCTCGGACATGAAAAACTGCAGTTTTTCTCGTCCGAGGTGCATCCGTGCTCAGCGCTGCGGGATGCAACGTCACGCATCCCCCATAGTTGAGAGTCTATGGAGGGATGGTGATGCGTGCAAAGAACGGACATGTCCTATTTTCGCACGGACCCTTCACACGGTCTGTTGAAACAACGGCTGTGTGAACGGCCACATTGAGTCTATGGAGTTGCCTGCTAGTTAATTATGGGAGGGTGTTTTTTTCAAACATAGCCTAGCCCCAGGGGCGTAACTAGGAAAGACTGGGCCCCATAGCAAACTCTTGACTGGGGCCCCCCTCCCCTGGGTATCACAGGAACCCCCCTTGTAGATAGTGCCTCCCATTAGATTACGACACACAGCACCCCCTATAGATAGACCCATACAGCACCCCCTGAAGATAACGCCATACAGCCCCCAACCCCCCCCCCCCCCCCCCAAAAAAAAGGCCTATAGTTTGTCCTACAATAGAGATGTATCCCCAGGACAGGGGATACATGTGTAATCGCTGGCAGCGATAAGGAGAACGGGGGACCGAAAGTCCCCCGAAGTTCTCCATGACGAACCTCGGACTTCCGGGGTCTGCGTAGTTCAATAAAAAAAGAAAACCCCATTGTTGGTGCAGATTTGGGGCAATTACGCAACGAATCTGCAGCAACATTTGCATATTTGACAGGTAATTCAGACGTTGCAGATATCACAGCGGACTTGCCACAGATTTCAGTTTTTGCATTGCAAAGGCTGAAATCCGCAGTGAAATTCCGCTTCTTCTCCGCAACGTCATGAGCTGCTGCGGAGGGAAAATTCTGCACCGCAGCCTGATTTCCGCACAGTTATTTTCTGCAACGTCTGAACTAAGTTTCCTACAAATGTATAGAACGAAATGTAAAAAAAACGGCCGCTGCAGAATTCCACTGCAGACTGTCCAGAGCGGAACTCAACAGCAATTCCGCCAAGTGTGAATGTGCCCTAAGTTTAGACATTGCAGAAAATAAATGTGCGGAAATCAGGCTGCGGTGCAGAATTTTCCCTCCGCAGCAGCTCATGACGTTGCCGAGAAGAAGCGGAATTTCACTGCGGATTTCAGCCTTTGCAATGCAAAAAAACTGAAATCTGTGGAAAGGCCGCTGTGATATCTGCAACGTCTGAATTACCTGTCAAATATGCAAATGTTGCTGCAGATTCGTTACGTAATTGCCCCTAATCTGCACCAACAACTGCAGCGTAAAAATTCTGCCACGTCTGAACGTGCCCTTATAGTAGTTATATTCTTGTATATAGGAGGCAGTGTTATAGTAGTTATATTCTTGTATATAGTGGCAGTATTATAGTAGTTATATTCTTGTATATAGGGGGCAGTATTATAGTAGTTATATTCTTGTATATAGGAGCAGTATTATAGTAGTTATATTCTTGTATATAGGAGCAGTATTATAGTAGTTATATTCTTGTATATAGGAGAAGTATTATAGTAGTTATATTCTTGTATATAGGGGGCAGTATTATAGTAGTTATATTCTTGTATATAGGAGCAGTATTATAGTAGTTATATTCTTGTATATAGGGGGCAGTATTATAGTAGTTATATTCTTGTATATAGGAGCAGTATTATAGTAGTTATATTCTTGTATATAGGGGCAGTATTATAGTAGTTATATTCTTGTATATAGGGGCAGTATTATAGTAGTTATATTCTTGTATATAGGAGCAGTATTATAGTAGTTATATTCTTGTATATAGGAGAAGTATTATAGTAGTTATATTCTTGTATATAGGGGGCAGTATTATAGTAGTTATATTCTTGTATATAGGAGCAGTATTATAGTAGTTATATTCTTGTATATAGGGGGCAGTATTATAGTAGTTATATTCTTGTATATAGGGAGCAGTATTATAGTAGATATATTCTTGTATATAGGGGGCAGTATTATAGTAGTTATATTCTTGTATATAGGAGAAGTATTATAGTAGTTATATTCTTGTATATAGGAGGCAGTATTATAGTAGTTATATTCTTGTATATAGGAGCAGTATTATAGTAGTTATATTCTTGTATATAGTGGCAGTATTATAGTAGTTATATTCTTGTACATAGGAGCAGTATTAGGCTATGTTCACATGGAGTATTTTGGGGGAGGAATATCTGCCTCAAAGCTCCAAACGGAATTTTGAGGCAGATATTCCTCCCCCAAAATACTCCGTGTGAATAGCAATCATCGCGCCGTTTTTCGCCCGCGGCCATTGAGCGCCGCGGGCATAAAACACGCTTTCTCCTGCCTCCCATTGAAGTCAATGGGAGGTCGGAGGCGGAAGCGCCCGAAGATAGGGCATGTCGCTTCTTTTTCCCGCGAGGCAGTTTTACTGCTCGCGGAAAAAGACGCCGACGCCTCCCATTGAAATCAATGGGAGGCGTTCTCGGGCCGTTTCTGCCGAGTTTTGCGACGCGGTTTCCGCGTCAAAAAACTCGGCAAAAGACCCCGTGTGAACATAGCCTTATAGTAGTTATATTCTTCTATATAGGGGCAGTATTATAGTAGTTATATTCTTGTATATAGGGGCAGTATTATAGTAGTTATATTCTTGTATATAGGGGCAGTTTTATAGTAGTTATATTCTTGTATATAGGGGCAGTATTAGGGTATGTGCACACACACTAATTACGTCCGTAATTGACGGACGTATTTCGGCCGCAAGTACCGGACCGAACACAGTGCAGGGAGCCGGGCTCCTAGCATCATACTTATGTACGATGCTAGGAGTCCCTGCCTCGCTGCAGGACAACTGTCTCGTCCTGAAAACATGATTACAGTATGGGACAGTTGTCCTGCAGCGAGGCAGGGACTCCTAGCATCGTACATAAGTATGATGCTAGGAGCCCGGCTCCCTGCACTGTGTTCGGTCCGGTACTTGCGGCCGAAATACGTCCGTCAATTACGGACGTAATTAGTGTGTGTGCACATACCCTTATAGTAGTTATATTCTTGTATATAGAGGGCAGTATTATAGTAGTTATATTCTTCTATATAGGGGCAGTATTATAGTAGTTATATTCTTGTACATAGGGGGCAGTATTATAGTAGTTATATTCTTGTATATAGGGGCAGTATTATAGTAGTTATATTCTTGTATATAGGAGTAGTATTATACTAGTTATATTCTTGTATATAGGGGCAGGATTATAGTAGTTATATTCTTGTATATAGGGGCAGGATTATAGTAGTTATATTCTTGTATATAGGAGTAGTGTTATAGTAGTTATATTCTTGTATATAGGGGCAGTATTATAGTAGTTATATTCTTGTATATAGGGGGCAGTATTATAGTAGTTATATTCTTGTATATAGGAGCAGTATTATAGTAGTTATATTCTTGTATATAGTGGCAGTATTATAGTAGTTATATTCTTGTACATAGGAGCAGTATTATAGTAGTTATATTCTTGTATATAGGGAGCAGTATTATAGTAGATATATTCTTGTATATAGGGGGCAGTATTATAGTAGTTATATTCTTGTATATAGGAGCAGTATTATAGTAGTTATATTCTTGTATATAGTGGCAGTATTATAGTAGTTATATTCTTGTACATAGGAGCAGTATTATAGTAGTTATATTCTTCTATATAGGGGCAGTATTATAGTAGTTATATTCTTGTATATAGGGGCAGTATTATAGTAGTTATATTCTTGTATATAGGGGCAGTTTTATAGTAGTTATATTCTTGTATATAGGGGCAGTATTAGGGTATGTGCACACAAACTAATTACGTCCGTAATTGACGGACGTATTTCGGCCGCAAGTACCGGACCGAACACAGTGCAGGGAGCCGGGCTCCTAGCATCATACTTATGTACGATGCTAGGAGTCCCTGCCTCGCTGCAGGACAACTGTCTCGTACTGAAAACATGATTACAGTATGGGACAGTTGTCCTGCAGCGAGGCAGGGACTCCTAGCATCGTACATAAGTATGATGCTAGGAGCCCGGCTCCCTGCACTGTGTTCGGTCCGGTACTTGCGGCCGAAATACGTCTGTCAATTACGGACGTAATTAGTGTGTGTGCACATACCCTTATAGTAGTTATATTCTTGTATATAGAGGGCAGTATTATAGTAGTTATATTCTTCTATATAGGGGCAGTATTATAGTAGTTATATTCTTGTACATAGGGGGCAGTATTATAGTAGTTATATTCTTGTATATAGGGGCAGTATTATAGTAGTTATATTCTTGTATATAGGAGTAGTATTATACTAGTTATATTCTTGTATATAGGGGCAGGATTATAGTAGTTATATTCTTGTATATAGGGGCAGGATTATAGTAGTTATATTCTTGTATATAGGAGTAGTGTTATAGTAGTTATATTCTTGTATATAGGGGCAGTATTATAGTAGTTATATTCTTGTATATAGGGGCAGTATTATAGTAGTTATATTCCTGTATATATGAGCAGTATTATAGTAGTTATATTCTTGTATATAGGGGGAAGTATTATAGTAGTTATATTCTTGTATATAGGAGCAGTAATATAGTCGTTATATTCTTGTATATAGGAAGCAGTATTATAGTAGTTATATTCTTGCATAGAGGAGCAGTATTATAGTAGTAATATTCTTGTATATAGGGGCAGTATTATAGTAGTTATATCCTTGTATATAAGGGCAGTATTATAGTAGTTATATTCTTGTATATAGGGGGCAGTATTATAGTAGTTATATTCTTGTATATAGGGGCAGTATTATAGTAGTTATATTCTTGTATATAGGAGCAGTATTATAGTAGTTATAGTCTTGTATATAGGAGCAGTATTATACTAGTTATATTCTTGTATATCGGGGGCAGTATTATAGTAGTTATATTCTTGCATAGAGGAGCAGTATTATAGTAGTTATATTCTTGTATATAGGGGCAGTATTATAGTAGTTATATTCTTGTATATAGGGGCAGTATTATAGTAGTTATATTCTTGTATATAGGGGCAGTATTATAGTAGTTATATTCTTGTATATAGGGGCAGTATTATAGTAGTTATATTCTTGTATATAGGAGCAGTATTATAGTAGTTATATTCTTGTATATAGGGGGCAGTATTATAGTAGTTATGTTCTTGTATATAGGGGCAGTATTATAGTAGTTATATTCTTGTATATAGGGGCAGTATTATAGTAGTTATATTCTTGTATATAGGAGCAGTATTATAGTAGTTATATTCTTGTATATAGGGGGCAGTATTATAGTAGTTATGTTCTTGTATATAGGGGCAGTATTATAGTAGTTATATTCTTGTATATAGGGGGCAGTATTATAGTAGTTATATTCTTGTATATAGGAGCAGTATTATAGTAGTTATATTCTTGTATATAGGGAGCAGTATTATAGTAGTTATATTCTTGTATATAGGGGCAGTATTATAGTAGTTATATTCTTGTATATAGGGGCAGTATTATAGTAGTTATATTCTTGTATATATGGGGCAGTATTATAGTAGTTATATTCTTGTATATAGGGGCAGTATTATAGTAGTTATATTCTTGTATATAGGGGGCAGTATTATAGTAGTTATATTCTTGTATATAGGGAGCAGTATTATAGTAGTTATATTTTTGTACATAGGGGCAATATTATAGTAGTTAATTTTTTTGTCCTTATGGAGCAGTATAGCAGTAAAATATTCTGAAAACATTTCTTTATTTTGAGGCTTGAAGGGAGGTAAATTCAAATTTAAAAATGATATATGGCAATATCTTTTTTTATTTTAGTCCATAGGAATGATGACTTCTCCATTCTTGAGAATATCTAAAATGTCTGGAGTTTTTTTTGCCCTCTTGTATGGTGAATCGTCTCTGCATCAGGGTCTTTTTTTCAGGCCGATATCCTGCAGGAAAAGAAGGACATCTGGGGGTAGTTGAGGATCGGAACGACACCGCAGTCAATAGACTAAATAAACAGGACAAAAGTACAATTATTGCCCTTTTACGTTTTAGCCATTTTTATATGAAGAATTTCAGAGTATAATCTCTGTTCTCAGCAGGGGATTATTTGGCAGTAACCTAATCCCTGCGCTCCCGTCCTAGCACTGTGGGCACATAACAGCTGAACGCCTTTCTAATTCTTCAAGCTGTCGTGAAAGGTCATATGGAAATCAAACTTTAAAAAAAAGACCAAGCGTGCCGAGCAATGTCACCGTTTGATGCACTTCTAGTTTTCAACATATTGGGCAGCGCGTGCAGTTAATATTTTTGTGGGGGATGGGATGTTCTCACGAAAGTGTTGGTACCTCAGGTGGCATGAACGCCATAATACGGAGGAATGATCTTTAAAGAGATAGCAATTTTTTTTCAGACGTTGATGAATAATTTCCAGAGCAGATATGAATATGAAAAACTTAAGTAGTTCCCTCTACTTCCTCCAGTAAAGGGTTATACACAATTTTTTTTTGCGGGACAAAGCAATACATTGATTGTCGCTTGACTAGATGCAGCTAAACAATTGTTTTTTTGCAGAGCAATTTTTTTCCCCTATATGACATGGAGTTTGTGGCTCTGCTGCACATGCTGTAGCGCCACAAGAGTTTTGTAGCCCAAGCCTTTCTGGTCTCTCTGCAAAGATGACAAGGCTAGCGCTCAGGGGCGTAGCTAGGGGGGTGGGCAGGCGGGGCATGTTTCCCCCGGGTGCAACTCAGAGGGGGGCGCCAGGGCCGCACCGTCCATGACGGCGGCCTGCTGCCTCTCTGAGGGGTCGGCGGCGCCACTGAAACCAGCCGCCACCACCCCCTCCTGCACTATAATTGTACCTGCGTCTATAGGACACAGGTACAATTAGACTAAATGAATGGCCAGGTACGTTCCGTGCCCGGTCATTCAGCGCCTTTCTATGAGTGAAGCGTCGCGATAATTTGCGCCACTTGCATTGTTGAAAGGCGCTGATTGACAGTGAAAGTCATTCTGCCCTGCCAATCAGCGCTTTTCATAGACACAAGCGGCGCGATCACTTCATCGCGCTGCCTGCATCGTTCAACCCCAGGGGACCTGCGCAGAAGGTTGCCATTGCCGCCGGATGGCGCAGGAACGGGATTAAGGTGAGTTTGTATAGTTTTATCCTAATAAAAAAATGTGTGGCATTATCTACGGGGGGGGGGGGGCTTTATCTACCGGGGGGCTATATACTGGGGTGGGCTATCTGTGGAGAACTATATACAGGGGTGGGCTATATGTGGAGCAGTATATACAGGGGTGGGCTATATCTACAGGGGGCTATATACAGGGGTGGGCTATATGGGGGCACTGTCTACAGGGGGCTCTATATGGGGCACTATCTACAGGGGGCTCTATGGCAGGCACTATCTACAGGGGGCATGTTGTGTGTGTGGGACACAGTGTATGGTGCTATTATAATTAGAGGTGCAGTGTATGGCGCTATTATATTTAGGGGCGTAGTGTGTGGTATAATGAGAACTTTATCTTTATTTATAGGTGTAGAAATGTTTGAAAAGTGAGAAGCTTAAGACATCTGAGCGGCAAACTGCAGAAATGTGCTGTGACTGGGAGAAGTCTTCATAGAGGTCTGGACCAGATGGAGAAAAAGAACTAGAATCTGAGACGTCACCGGTGAATCACTTAATGTAAATGTTTATTCTGCCTCTAATCAGCACTGTAGTCACTGTATGATCTGCAGCGAGATGATGGGTGGTGTTATTATGATATGATTTATTTTTATGTGAAACGGCATCTCCCAGCATATCCTTACCATTGTTCGGGCCATGTGGGAGCTGGAAACAATTTAGTGCAAACCTATACGGCAGAGGTTGCACTAAACTGAGCTGTATTTGTGCTGGTGTTGTATGTATGTACTGAGTTTTGTTCTGGCACTGTATATATGTACTGAACTTGGTTCTGGTGCTGTATATATATATTTATTGAGCTTGGTTCTGGTACTATATATATGTACTGAGCTTGGTTCTGGGGCTGTATATATATACTGAGCTTTGTTCTGGAGCTGTATTTATATACTGAGCTTTGTTCTGGTGCTGTATATATGTAATGATCTTTGTTCTGGAGCTGTATTTATGTACTGAGCTTTGTTCTGGTACTGTATATATGTAATGAGCTGGGTTCTGGTGCTGTATATATGTAATGAGCTTTGTTTTGGTGCTGTATACATGTACAGAGCTTGGTACTGGAGCGGTATTTATGTACTGAGCTTGGTTCTGATGCTGTATTTATGTACTGAGCTTTTTTCCGGTGTTGTATATATGTAATGAGATTTGTTCTGGTGCTGTATATATGTAATGAGCTTGGTTCTGGTGTTGTGTATAGAACTATATTGCTTGTAAAATGTACAAATGTTTTTATGCTCGAATACATAAAAAAAATATGGAAAATAAATGACACCTCATTGATTGGTAGAGAAAACAAACATGGCGAGGGGGAAGGAAATGTCGGGAAGAGGTTGGGTGGGGGCGCCAAACGGAATCTTTGCCCCGGGTGCTGGAGAACCTAGCTATGCCCCTGCTTGCGCTACACAATAACTTAAGGTTGCAGGATGGTTCCACAGCTCAAATCGTGTACTGCATGACATGTTGTAAATTTCTATTCAGTAATGGCATGCCCTTGTGATTGTTCAAATATGGAATTCTTTAGTCATACAGATAAAACCAACATTTGTGTGACTTAGGATGGGTAACCACGTAGCGTAAACGCTGCAGAATTTCCGCAATGGAATTCTGTGTGGAAATTCTGCAGCATTTCATGCCCACGCTGCGGAAAAAAACCAGCGGAAAGTGTTCTGCAAGGTGTTTTTCAATTCCACGGCATGTCAATTTATGCTGCGTGTTCTGTGCGGAGATGCTGCGTGTTTGGCTCATAGACTTCAATGCGGAGCAGAAATTCTGCAACAGATTTATGTTGTTTCTGTTTCTACAGCGTTTATGCAGCAGACTCGCAGTAAAAGCCTCTGGAAATCCGCAGGTGCACATATACTTTGCTATAACAAATGTTTAACGCTACATCCGCAGGTAAAACTGTGGGAAAAACCGCAGCGTTTCTGCAGCAATATGAGCAGGAAAAACGCCCTATTTGGTGTGGATTTCTGTGACTGATTTACCAGCGTTTTTCTAGAGATTCTGCTGCAGATTTTCCGTTTGCATCGATAGCAGAAGTGGTGCGATCAGCTGTGCTGTCAAACAGCTGATGAGTAGCACGCTGGTTAATCTCAGGCTGGGTTCACACGAGCATGTTACGTCCGTAATGGACAAAACTTATTTCGGCCTCAAGTCCCGGACCGAACTCATTGCAGGGAGCCGGGCTCCTAGCATCATAGTTATGTACGACGCTAGGAGTCCCTGACTCGCTGCCGGACAACTGTCCCGGACTGTAATTATGTTTCCAGTACGGGACAGTAGTTCCACGGAGAGGCAGGGATTCCTAGCGTCGTACATCACTATGATGCTAGGAGCCCGGCTCCCTGCAGTGTTTTCGGTCCGGGACTTGCGGCCGAAATACGTTCCGTACATTACGGACGTAACATGCTCGTGTGAACCCAGCCTAAGAGCACAGGGAGAGAGCTGCACATGTTGTTACTACTCCCTATACTAGATAACTGACAATTTACACAGTAAGGGCATATTCAGACGTGGCGGAATTCTGCATACACTGTCCGCATCAATGCCACACATAATCTGCGTTGCAGATTCCGTTGCGCCTTTGCCTAAAATGTGCAGTAAATTGCTGCGGATTAGCCGTTGCGTATTCAGGTGAAGAGTATATCCTGCTCTCTTTTAAATCATTCCATCTCAGTCTGGCTATAGACCTCGAAACACATAGGTCCAGCCAGAATGAAGAAATATCCTGTGTGTAAAACCAATACGCTCCGCAGCACACATAACGTCTACATAACATGTGCGGACTTCATTGTGGAATTTTGCAACTCTATTGAAGTCAATGGAGAAATTACGCCACAAGTCCGCTACACGTCCGCAACAGCCAGTGTATGCTGCGGACACCAAATTCCGCACCGCAGCCTATGCTACGCAGCGGAGTTTTCCGCAATGTCTGCACGAAGATAACAAATAAGGTGTAGAAACCAATGACAGACTGTCTGCTGCGGATTTACAGTGCGGTTCACACCTTGGTTCACTTATATTTGAGTTAAGAATACATACTGCCTTGTTTACAACTACAGTATAATCTTAACCCCTTAGTGACCAGCCCATTTTAGGCCCTAATGACCAAGCTGTTTTATTCGTTTTTCTATAGTCGCATTCAAAGAGCTATAACTTTTTTATTTTTTCGTCTACATAGCTGTATGAGGACTTGTTTTTTGTGGGATTAGTTGTACTTTTTAATAGCACCATTTTTGGGTACATACAATATTTTATTAACTTTTATTAACTTTTTTGGGGGGGATTATAAAAAAAAAACTGAAATTCCGCCATTGTTCTATGCGTTTTTAAATTGACGCCGTTCACTATGCGACGTAAATAACACATTACCTTTATTCTATGGGTCGGTACGATTACGGCGATACCACATATGTAGAGGTTTTTTATGTTTTACGACTTTTGCACAATAAAAACACTTTTGAACTAAAATTATTTGTTTTTGCCTCGTCGCTTTCCAAGAGCCGTAACTTTTTTATTTTTCCATCAATGTAGTGATTATTTGGGCTTGTTTTCTGCGGGACGAGACGTAGTTTTGATTGGTACTGTTTTGGGGTGCATGGGACTTATTGATTCATTTTTATTATGACTTTTTTGGGGGCAATGGAAAAAAATTGCAATTTCGCCATTGTTCTTTGCGTTTTTTTTTTTACGGTGTTCACCTTGCGGTTTAAATTACATATTAACTTTATTAAAGGAGTCATTACGGTCGCGGCGATACCACATATGTGTACTTTTATTTATTTTTTACACTTTTACTAAATAAAACCACTTTTTAGGGAAAAAAATGGTTTTATTTATTTTTTTACTGTCATTTTTATTATTAATCTTTATTTCACATTTATTATTTATTTCACTAGTCCCACTAGGGGACTTTACTGTGCGATCTTCAGATCGCTGCTATAAGGGCGGGTTCACACATGGCGGAATTGCACTTAAATTCCGCTGCGGACACTCCGCAGCGTTAATCCGCAGCGGAGCCGTTTCTACATTGACTTTCACTTTAATTTAGCAGTGTTCGTTTACACGATGCGTACAATTCCGCTGCGGAGCATAGGCTGCGGAGCGGAATTTGGTGTCCGCAGCATGCTCTGTCTGTTGCGGAGCAGTGGCGGACTCATGGCGGAATTTCTCCATTGACTTCAATGGAGATTCAAAGTTCCGCAATGAAGTCCGCAGCTGTCATGCACATGTCATGTGTGCTGCGGATGCGTCTTGCTTTTTTTACTTGACATTTCTTCATTCTGGCTGGACCTATGTATTTCTAGGTCTACAGCCAGACTGAGGAAGTCAATGGGGCTCCCGTAATGACGGGAGCGTTGCTAGGAGACGTCAGTAAATAGTCACTGTCCAGGGTGCTGAAAGAGTTAAGCGATCGGCAGTAACTGTTTCTGCACCCGGGACAGTGGCTACCGATCCCAATATACATCTATCTGTAAAAAAAAATGAAGTTCGTACTTACCGAGAACTCCCTGTTTCTGTCTCCAGTCCGGCCTCCCAGGATGACGTTTCAGAGTAAGTGACGGCTGCAGCCAATCACAGGCCAAGCACAGGCTGCAGCGGTCACATGGACTGGCGCGTCATCCAGGGAGGTCGGGCTGGATGCCGAAGGAGGGACGCGTCATAAAGACAACGGGCGGTAAGTATGAATTTCTTTTACTTTCACTAGGGAAAGTGCTGTCCCTTCTCTCTATCCTGCACTGATAGGGAGAAGGGAAGCACTTTTCCCGCAGTCCGCAGCAGCTAGTCCGCATCAATTTTCTGCACATTTTGTGCAGATCCGCAGCCGTAATCCGCAACCCGGATTAGGTGCGGCATTGATGCGGACAGTTGCGGAGGAATTCCGCCATGTGTGGTCATGCCCTAATGCTCCGGTGCGTACTAACAGGCATATGTCCAGGGCAGACCTGGGGGCTTTTATCAAGCCCCCGGCTGCCATGACACCCCATCGGAGACCCGCGATTGCAGTTGCGGGCCGCCGATGGGTGACAGAGGGAGCGCACTCCCTCTGTAAACAAAGTTAAATGCCGCGGTCGCTATTGACGGCGGCATTTAACGGGTTAAACGGCCGTGATCGAAGTAAACTGTCATCAGACAGCCGAGCCCCGGCTCCAGCCTGCACGGGAGACCCGTGCAGGACTTAGACTAGGCTGACGTGAAAAGGCGTCAGCCTAGCCTAAGGCCCCTTAGTGACTCACGTGAAAAGGCGTATTGGTGGTCACTAAGGGGTTAATGATGTGTACATTTTAAAATGAAGTTGGTCTTCATCCCTCAATCCCATTTGGTGGTTTTCAAATAAAACAGAATAAAACTAACCAGATGGGGTTTATTTAACATATAGGGTGTTGCACGGGACCGTTCACCCTGTTTCCCGCTGGTACAATATACTGAGCACAGCCGAGCTAACAACTTACACACTGAATAAGGGCTTATTCAGACGAACGTGACATACGTCCGTGCGACGCGCGTGATTTTCACGCGCCTCGCACGGACCTATGTTAGTCGATGGGGCCGTTTAGACAGTCAGTGATTTTTACGCAGCGTGTGTCCGCTGCATAAAATTCACGACATGTCCTATATTTGTGCATTTCTCACGCATCATGCACCCATTAAAGTCAATTGGTGCCTGAAAACCACGCGCAGCACACGAAAGCACTTCCCTGGGACGCGCGTGATTCACGCAACAGCAGTAAAAACTATGATTGAAAACAGAAAAGCACCACGTGCTTTTCTGTTTATAAACATACAAACAGAGTGTCATAATGATGGCGACTGCGCGAAAACCACGCAGCCGCGCATCATATGGTGATGACACACGAAGCTGTGAATCCGGCCTAAGTGTTATATTTTAAGACCATATTAAGTATGCAGAAAATTTTTGTTACATGGCTATTCCCCATCTTTATCCCTTCCTCTCATATATATATATATATAACTATTATAATACAGCCCCTATACACAAGAATATAACTACTATAATACTGCCCCCTATATAGAGAATATAACTACTATAATACTGCCCCTATATACAAGAATGTAACTACTATAATACTGCCCCCTATATACAAGAATATAACTACTATAATACTGCCTCCTATATACAAGAATATAACTACTATAATACTGCTCCTATATACAGGAATATAACTACTATAAAACTGCCCCCTATATACAAGAATATAACTACTACAATACTGCCCCCTATATACAAGAATATAACTACTATAATACTGCCCCCTATATACAAGAATACAACTACTATAATACTGCCCCCTATATACAAGAATATAACTACTGTAATACTGCCCCTATATACAAGAATATAACTACTATAATACTGCCCCCTATATACAAGAATATAACTACTACAATACTGCCCCCTATGTACCAGAATATAACTACTATAATACTGCCCCCTATATACAAGTATATAACTACTATAATACTGCCCCCTATATACAAGAATATAACTACTATAATTCTGCCCCCTATATACAAGAATATAACTACTATAATACTGCCCCTATATACAAGAATATAACTACTATAATACTGCCCCCTATATACAAGAATATAACTACTATAATACTGCCCCTATATACAAGAATATAACTACTATAATACTGCCCCCTATGTACCAGAATATAACGACTATAATACTGCTCCTATATACAAGAATATAACTACTATAATACTGCTCCTACATACAAGAATATAATTACTATAATACTGCCCCTATATACAAGAATATAACTACTATAATACAGCCCTCTATATACAAGAATATAACTACTATAATACTGCTCCTATATACAAGAATATAACTACTATAATACTGTTCCTATATACAAGAATATAACTACTATAATACTGCCCCCTATATACAAGCATATAACTACTATAATACTGCTCCCTATATACAAGAATATAACTACTATAATACTGCTCCTATATACAAGAATATAACTACTATTAGGGCATGACCACACATGGCGGAATTCCTCCGCAACTGTCCGCATCAATGCCGCACCTAATCCGGGTTGCGGATTACGGCTGCGGATCTGCACAAAATGTGCAGAAAATTGATGCGGACTGGCCGCTGCGGACTGCAGGAAAAGTGCTTCCCTTCTCCCTATTCAGTGCAGGATAGAGAGAAGGGACAGCACTTTCCCTAGTGAAAGTCAAAGAAATTCATACTTACCGCCCGTTGTCTTGGTGACGCGTCCCTCTTTCGGCATCCAGCCCGACCTCCCTGGATGACGCTCCAGTCCATGTGACCGCTGCAGCCTGTGCTTGGCCTGTGATTGGCTGCAGCCGTCACTTACACTGAAACGTCATCCTGGGAGGCCGGACTGGAGACAGACGCAGGGAGTTCTCGGTAAGTATGAACTTATATTTTTTTTTACAGATACATGTATATTGAGATCGGTAGTCACTGTCCCGGGTGCAGAAACAGTTACTGCCGATCGCGTAACTCTTTCAGCACCCTGGACAGTGACTATTTACAGACGTCTCCTAGCAACGCTCCCGTCATTACGGGAGCCCCATTGACTTCCTCAGTCTGGCTGTAGACCTAGAAATACATAGGTCCAGCCAGAATGAAGAAATGTCATGGTAGTAAAAACAATACGCTCCGCAGCACACATAAGATCTGCGGACTTCATTGCGGAATTTTGACTCTCCATTGAAGTCAATGGAGAAATTCCGCCATGAGTCCGCAACCAGTCCGCCACTGCTCCGCAACAGACAGAGCATGCTGCGGACACCAAATTCCGCTCCGCAGCCTATGCTCCGCAGCGGAATTGTACGCATCGTGTAAACGAACACTGCTAAATTAAAGTGAAAGTCAATGGAGAAACGGCTCCGCTGCGGATTAACGCTGCGGAGTGTCCGCAGCGGAATTTAAGTGAAATTCCGCCATGTGTGAACCCGCCCTAATACTGCTCCCTATATACAAGAATATAACTACTATAATACTGCCCCCTATATACAAGAATATAACTACTATAATACTCCCCCTATATACAAGAATATAACTGCTATAATACTGCCCCTATATACAAGAATATAACTACTATAATACTGCCCCTATATACAAGAATATAACTACTATAATACTGCCCCTATATACAAGAATATAACTACTATATTAATGCCCCCTATATACAAGAATATAACTACTATAATACTGCTCCTATATACAGGTATATAACTACTATAATACTGCCTCCTATATACAGGTATATAACTACTATAATACTTCTCCCTATATACAAGAATATAAGTACTATAATACTTCCCCTATATACAAGAATATAACTACTATAATACTGCCTCCTATATACAAGAATATAACTACTATAATTATCTTTTTTTTTATTTGAAAACTTGCAACAAATTATTACAATACCTTTGCAATACACTCATAACAGATAAAGAAAATAAACATTTGTCTCTTAATAACATCACAATAATTAAACAAACCATAATATATGAATATTGCTCCAGTATAGATTGTTTCAACTATTTTTCATGATATTATTCTAGACAGTATTACAGGAGAGTTCTTCTTTATTGATGACCGGGCTGCATCGCGCACACCACAGAGGGTACACGGTCACCACATTTATGACGTATAGTGAACCTCTATGATATGAACGGAGTTCGGGGTAGAAGTCTCCATACAGCAGCAAAGAGCTTCACTGTCCCACTAGATGTGGTGACTGCAGGGACACAGCAGGGACATTACTCTGTACATAAGTCTCTTGTATAAAGATGTCATTGGTTTTGTCGTCAGACAGACGCTGGAATATCGCCTGCCGCCTGCTCCTATTCTTCGGACTGTTCACATTGATGGAGGTGATTTTCAGCCTCATCTTGGTTACATGTCTTTCCTACTTTTTTTCCTTCTTCCACTGCTATGTCCTGTAACACCCCATCTTTTGGTGGACATTGGGGGGTCAGCGTCTTCATCCTGAGGTTCGTCATCTGGGTTGTGTGAGGAGACTTGCTCCATCTCTGCTTCTTCTTCCTGGTCATCTTCCCCCAGCGCACAGTAACGTCCCCCAGTTATCGCCAGCACTGGAGACTCCGGTGATTTCTTTGCAGCAGTGATTTTTTTCCTAGAAGAATCATCTGTTTTACTTCTCCTTTTAACCGTCTGAAATCCCTCCTCATCGATACTGGTCGCTGTGGCTGGATCAGCTGGTTTTTTACTGGTCGCTTCGGCTGGCCCAGCTGGTTTTTTACTGGTCGCTGCGGCTGGATCAGCTGGTTCCTTACTGGTGTCGGGCAGATGTTTGGTGACAGAGTGACTGGATATTTTGCTTTTAGCATGACCTCTATTTTCAGTGGCTGGTGACACTTGTGCAGCATCCATAGATGGGACATTCGTCTCTGGAGCAGGGTCTCTGGTACTTTGGCTCACATCCTCGTTGGGACTTCCAGGTTCTGGGGTTGTATCTACACATATGGAGACATCCTCCTGGTCTTCCTCCATGGCTCCTTTAAAGGTCTCCTCCTTATTATGCTCTGCATGCGGACACTCCCGGAATGTATGTCCAGGTCCTAAGCACAGGTTACAGATGACAGGTCCTGTACAATCATCCTTCACATGCCCAAACTGACCACATAGTGAGCACTTAATACGGGAACAGTTGAATGCCAGGTGTCTGCCCCCACATCTATGGCACAGTCGCGGTTGACCAGGGTAGTAACATATGCCTCTCTCCGAGCCCAGGTAGAAGGAGTGCGGCAGATGTCTGGTCACTCCATTCTCCTGAACCAGCTGGATCTTGACAGAATATCCTCCATTCCAGATCTCCTCCTCATCATAGATCTTTGTTGGCAGTCTCTTCACCTCACAATATCTGCTCAACCAGTGCTGCAAATCTGCCAGAGCCACCACCTCAGACTGGAACAGGACGGTGGCAGTGACTACCTGGGGTTTAGTCAGCTGGATGACATGTAGATGCTCCCACATCGCGTGCTCCTTTGTATCATTATAAATACTCCAGAATAAATCTAGACTATATTGCAGCTTGAAACTGATGTCATAATTCCTGCTGGAGGGAACGTGGATCAGAGCGAACACCTCAGAAGCTTTAAACTTCATAAACTCCTTCAACAAAACTTTCCCAATGTAGAGTCTGGAGGGGAGGTTTTCCTCTGGTCCTGAGTACCTGATTCTGACCGCGTTCCTCCTCTGAGGTGGGGGGTTAGTCGGTCTTGTGACGCTGGAGAACAGTCTCCTGTACTGAGGTCTGTCAGCAGGTGGGTCAGGACTGGACCTCTCCTCAGCTGATTGTACTGCAGATCCTCCTGTGTCTGCTCCTGATCGCTGTGTAACCTGCACTCCATTCACTGACACTGCGGACGGCTGAACCTCCAGCACAGGGTCTGCAATGTCCGCCTCAGCCTGAGCCGCTGGTTCATCAGATATCAGACTGTCAATCACCGCGGTGAGCGAGGTCTCACTTATAATGTCAGGACATGAGGCACTTTCTTGCTCACTCCCAGGAGTGCCACTCGCATTCACTTCATCAGTACTGCACATAGAGTCTACTGCAGTTAACCCCTCGTCAGCTGGCACACATTTCTCTGCAGCTTTAGCAGCATTTTTGTTCACTGATTGCACAGACCCCACACATGATGAGAGATGTGATCCTCCAGCCACTGCACACTCATATCTTCCAGGGTTTCCCTGCTCCACAATATTATACACAGTCTTATAGTCAGTGTCTTTTTTTGCAATGATATTTTTTCTCTTCACAGTTTGGGCTCTAGTCTCCCTTTTATTCTCCATTGCCCGGTTCTTTATTTTGGGCACTGTGCATGAGTCTTTCTGCAATCTCTCCTTCAATATCACCAGCTCACGTGTACAAACATCAAGACACTCACATTTCATCAGCTTTGCCTTTGGATCAGTCTCTTGGTTAATTTCAGTTCTCAATTTGCGAACTTGCATTTCCATTTTAAAGATATTTTTCTTTGTCATTTTTTTGCACAATTCACCAACATCATGAGATTCAGTTGACTCACCAGCCACCATTTCCAGATCTTCACCTCCACCATCTCCATGCTGCAGGTCAAACTCCAGACTCTGGGCTTTCCCAGGATCATCAGCCCAGGACCCCTCCCCTCCACCTGGGTCAGAAGCCATGCATAGTCCTAACAGGGAGCTCACAAGCACACGTCTATCCTCTCCTATGGACAAGAATATAACTACTATAATACTCCCCCTATATACAAGAATATAACTGCTATAATACTGCCCCTATATACAAGAATATAACTACTATAATACTGCCCCTATATACAAGAATATAACTACTATAATACTGCCCCTATATACAAGAATATAACTACTATATTAATGCCCCCTATATACAAGAATATAACTACTATAATACTGCTCCTATATACAGGTATATAACTACTATAATACTGCCTCCTATATACAGGTATATAACTACTATAATACTTCTCCCTATATACAAGAATATAAGTACTATAATACTTCCCCTATATACAAGAATATAACTACTATAATACTGCCTCCTATATACAAGAATATAACTACTATAATACTGCCCCTATATACAAGAATATAACTACTAGAATACTGCCCCTATATACAAGAATATAACTACAAGAATACTGCCCTCTATATACAAGAATATAACTACTATAATACTGCTCCTTTATACAATAATATAACTACTATAATACTGCCCCCTACATACAAGAATATAACTACTATAATACTACCCCTATATACAAGAATATAACTACTATAATACTGCCCCCTATATACAAGAATATAATACTATAATACTGCCCCTATATACAAGAATATAACTACTAGAATACTGCCCCTATATACAAGAATATAAATACTAGAATACTGCCCCCTATATACAAGAATATAACTACTATAATACTGCCCCTATATACAAGAATATAACTACTATAATACTGCCGCTATATACAAGAATATAACTACTATAATACTGCCCCTATATACAAGAATATAACTACTATAATACTGCCCCTATA
This sequence comes from Rhinoderma darwinii, assembly GCF_050947455.1. Lineage (NCBI taxonomy): Eukaryota > Metazoa > Chordata > Amphibia > Anura > Rhinodermatidae > Rhinoderma > Rhinoderma darwinii. Next base: position 11,106,204 of record NC_134688.1, read on the forward strand.
TACAAGAATATAACTACTATAATACTGCCCCCTATATACAAGAATATAATACTATAATACTGCCCCTATATACAAGAATATAACTACTAGAATACTGCCCCTATATACAAGAATATAAATACTAGAATACTGCCCCCTATATACAAGAATATAACTACTATAATACTGCCCTCTATATACAAGAATATAACTACTATAATACTGCTCCTTTATACAATAATATAACTACTATAATACTGCCCCCTACATACAAGAATATAACTACTATAATACTACCCCTATATACAAGAATATAACTACTATAATACTGCCCCCTATATACAAGAATATAATACTATAATACTGCCCCTATATACAAGAATATAACTACTAGAATACTGCCCCTATATACAAGAATATAAATACTAGAATACTGCCCTCTATATACAAGAATATAACTACTATAATACTGCTCCTTTATACAATAATATAACTACTATATTACTGCCCCCTATATACAAGAATATAACTACTATAATACTACCCCTATATACAAGAATATAATTACTATAATACTGCCCCCTATATACAAGAATATAATACTATAATACTGCTCCTTATATACAAGAATATAACTACTATAATACTGCCCCTATATACAAGAATATAACTACAATACTGCCCCTATATACAAGAATATAACCACTATAATACTGCCCCTATATACAAGAATATAACTACTATAACACTGCTCCCTATAAACAAGAATATAACTACTATAATACTGCCCCTATAAACAAGAATATAACTACTATAATACTGCCCCCTATATACAAGAATATAACTACTATAATACTGCCCCCTATATACAAGAATATAACTACTATAATACTGCCTCCTATATACAAGAATATAACTACTATAATACTGCTCCCTATATACAAGAATATAAGTACTGTAAGGCTGGGTTCACACAACCTATTTTCAGACGTAAACGAGGCGTATTATGCCTCGTTTTACGTCTGAAAATAGGGCTACAATACGTCAGCAAACATCTGCCCATTCATTTGAATGGGTTTGCCGACGTATTGTGCAGACGACCTGTAATTTACGCGTCGTCGTTGGACTGCCTCGGCAAAAAAGTGCAGGGCACTTCTTTGCCACGTAATTTGAGCTGTTCTTCATTGAACTCAATGAAGCACAGCTCAAGATTTACGAGCGTCTCAGACGGCTCGCAAAATGCGAGGAAGAGCATTTACGTGTGAAACGAGGCAGCTGTTAACAGTCTGTCTTTTCACACGTAAATGCCTCTCATCGTGTGAACATACCCTAATACTGTTCCTATATACAAGAATATAACTACTATAATACTGTCCCCTATATACAAGAATATAACTACCATAATACTGCCACTATATATACACAAGAATATAACTACTATAATACTGCCCCCTATATACAAGAATATAACTACTATAATACTGCCCCTATATACAAGAATATAACTACCATAATACTGCCACTATATATACAAGAATATAACTACTATAATACTGCCCCTATATACAAGACTATAACTACTATAATACTGCCCCTATATACACTAATATAATTACTATAATACTGCCCCCTATATACAAGAATAGAACTACTATAATACTGCTCCCTATGTACAATAATATAACTACTATAATACTGCCCCTATATACAAGAATATAACTACCATAATACTGCCACTATATATACAAGAATATAACTACTATAATACTGCCCCTATATACAAGACTATAACTACTATAATACTGCCCCTATATACACTAATATAATTACTATAATACTGCCCCCTATATACAAGAATAGAACTACTATAATACTGCTCCCTATGTACAATAATATAACGACAATAATACTGCCCCTATATACAAGAATATAACTACTATAATACTGCCCCCTATGTACAAGAATATAAGTTCTGTAATACTATTCCTATATACAAGAATATAACTACCATAATACTGCCACTATATATACAAGAATATAACTACTATAATATTGCCCCTATATACAAGAATATAACTACTATAATACTGCCCCTATATACAAGACTATAACTACTATAATACTGCCCCTATATACACAAATATAATTGCTATAATACTGCCACCTATATACAAGAATATAACTACTATAATACTGCCCCCTATATACAAGAATAGAACTACTATAATACTGCTCCCTATATACAATAATAGAACAACAATAATACTACTGCCCCTATATACAAGAATATAACTACTATAATACTGCTCCCTATATACAATAATATAACAACTATAATACTGCCCCCTATATACAAGAATATAACTACTATAATACTGCTCCCTATATACAATAATATAACTACTATAATACTGCCCCCTATATACAAGAATATAACTACTATAATACTGCCCCTATATACAAGACTATAACTACTATAATACTGCCCCTATATACACAAATATAATTGCTATAATACTGCCACCTATATACAATAATATAACTACTATAATACTGCCCCTATATACAAGAATATAACTACTATAATACTGCCACCTATATACAAGAATATAACTACTATAATACTGCCCCCTATATACAAGAATATAACTACTATAATACTGCCCCCTATATACAAGAATATAACTACTATAATACTGCTCCCTATATACAATAATATAACTACTGTAATACTGCCCCTATATACAAGAATATAACTACTATAATACTGCTCCCTATATACAATAATATAACTACTATAATACTGCCCCTATATACAAGAATATAACTACTATTATACTGCTCCCTATATACAATAATATAACTACTATAATACTGCCCCTATATACAAGAATGTAACTACTATAATACTGCTCCCTATGTACAAGAATATAACTACTATAATACTGCCCCTATATACAATAATATAACTACTATAATACTGCTCCCTATATACAATAATATAACTACTATAATACTGCCCCCTATATACAAGAATATAACTACTATAATACTGCCCCTATATACAAGACTATAACTACTATAATACTGCCCCTATATACACAAATATAATTGCTATAATACTGCCACCTATATACAATAATATAACTACTATAATACTGCCCCTATATACAAGAATATAACTACTATAATACTGCCACCTATATACAAGAATATAACTACTATAATACTGCCCCCTATATACAAGAATATAACTACTATAATACTGCCCCCTATATACAAGAATATAACTACTATAATACTACCCCTATATACAAGAATATAACTACTATAATACTGCCCCTATATACAAGAATATAACTACTATAATACTGCTCCTATATACAAGAATATAACTACTATAATACTGCTCCCTATATACAATAATATAACTACTGTAATACTGCCCCTATATACAAGAATATAACTACTATAATACTGCTCCCTATATACAATAATATAACTACTATAATACTGCCCCTATATACAAGAATATAACTACTATTATACTGCTCCCTATATACAATAATATAACTACTATAATACTGCCCCTATATACAAGAATGTAACTACTATAATACTGCTCCCTGTGTACAAGAATATAACTACTATAATACTGCCCCTATATACAATAATATAACTACTATAATACTGCCCCTGTGTACAAGAATATAACTACTATAATACTGCCCCTATATACAAGAATATAACTACTATAATACTGCTCCTATATACAAGAATATAACTACTATAATACTGCTCATATATACAAGAATATAACTACTATAATACTAACCCCTATATACAAGAATATAACTACTATAATACTGCTCCTATATACAAGAATATAACTACTATAATACTGCTCCCTATATACAAGAATATAACTACTATAATACTGCCCCCATATACAAGAATATAACTACTATAATACTGCCCTTATATACAAGAATATAACTACTATAATACTGCCCCCTATATACAAGAATATAACTACTATAATACTGCCCCTATATACAAGAATATAACTACTATAATACTGCCCCCTATATACAAGAATATAACTACTATAATACTGCCCCTATATACAAGAATGTAACTACTATAATACTGCCCCCTATATACAAGAATATAACTACTATAATACTGCCCCTATATACAAGAATGTAACTACCATAATACTGCCCCTATATACAAGAATATAACTACTATAATACTGCCCCCTGCTGCTCCTACTTTCTCCCTATGTCTTGAACTAAAGTTACTTCCTGACTTTTTTCAAAAGTAACAGGAATTGCCACCATTACAGTTCCCACAGGGGATGTCACCCAGCTTTTCCAGGCTTCGGAGTGGAAAAAAAATCTTAACTGCAATACATAATTTGCCCCCAAAACCACACATAATCATATTGGTTGGTTTTAGCCAGCTTTCCTCGAAACATATATAACTAAGGAACTATTTACACAGGAGGATGATTTAAGAAAGCGACGTTCTCTTTAAGATCCTCTGACAGTCAGAACTTCCTTTAGTTGACTATTTCTTGTATCTACAATTGTGTGAATATTTTTTGTTCCTATAATTACATGGAAAAAAAAACTAAACTGATGAGATTTTAGAACTTTCCAGTCTCATTATTGGGGCTCAACTGTGGGCACTGGTGCGGTCCTCTTTCTTATTGGGATCCTATTACATGTGGCCTGGATGCTTATAAATCTCATAGATGTGACGAGTGCTCATTAATTTTAGTTTGCTGAGCGCCCATTGTACGACTTGTTAACATCCTGTCAGGGACCACATCTTCATAAATTCATGTAGTTATCTCTATGGATAAGATTTATAATAATACCAAACCTGAATCCCTGCTCCCGGGTAACATGAGCTCAAGACATAAATCTAATGTCATAAGTTACGTGGTTTCTGGTAAAAAATGGAGACATATATCATGTCCAGCCTCAGGAGGTTAGTAGCACGGAATATTATTATCTTTTTTTATTTTAAGGAGGTCTCCACCGCTAAACATTCACTGTGTCATCGTGTACATACATGCCATTAGTTATGTTCCACTGATCCTGAGTTACATCCTGTATTATACTCCAGAGCTGCACTCACTATTCTGCTGGTGGAGTCACTGTGTACATACATTACATTACTTATCCTGTACTGATCCAGAGTTACATCCTGTATTATACTTCAGAGCTGCACTCACTAGTCTACTGGTGGAGTCACTGTGTACATACATTACATTACTTATCCTGTACTGATCCTGAGTTACATCCTGTATTCTACTCCAGAGCTGCACTCACTATTCTGCTGGTGGAGTCACTGTGTACATACATTACATTACTTATCCTGTACTGATCCTGAGTTACATCCTGTATTATACTTCAGAGCTGCACTCACTAGTCTACTGGTGGAGTCACTGTGTACATACATTACATTACTTATCCTGTACTGATCCTGAGTTACATCCTGTATTATACTCCAGAGCTACACTCACTATTCTGCTGGTGGAGTCACGGTGTACATACATTACATTACTTATCCTGTACTGATCCTGAGTTACATCCTGTATTATACTCCAGAGCTGCACTCACTATTCTGCTGGTGGAGTCACTGTGTACATACATTACATTACTTATCCTGTACTGATCCTGAGTTACATCCTGTATTATACTCCAGAGCTGCACTCACTACTCTGCTGGTGGAATCACTGTGTACCTACATTACATTACTTATCCTATACTGATCCTGAGTTACGTCCTGTATTATACTCCAGAGCTGCACTCACTATTCTGCTGGTGCAGTCACTGTGTACATACATGACATTACTTATGCCCTACTGATCCTGGGTTACAGTGTGTATTACACACCAGAGTAGCTGTCACATCATTTAGATTTAGAGCTGACAGTTTTACAGCATTATCTGCTTGTTCAGTGTCTGCAGACAGCTTGTTCTGGAAATTTGCATTAAGGGCAGTGCCGCACCTCCCATGAGGCGAGGTGAGTCGACAGCCTCAGGCGGCGCCACCTACCCGAAAACGGGGGGCGCCATTTTCAGCCAGGGACGGACTGGACCGGGGGGAGGGGGTATGCAGACTTAGCAGACGTGCCGCATGATGGACACGTCTGTGACACTCCTCCTCCTCGCTGTACACAGCACCGGCCACCAGAGAGGAGCAGGTCTGCTGGAGGAGTGGCCGAGCGAAGAGGAGAAGTGGCGAAACGCACGAGGTACGTTCCTGCCTTAACTCGGTCGGCCGAAGCTGCTGGGATCGGGACGGGAGTATACTGCAAGAGGGGGTCTGGCCATTTTACTGACAGCAAAAGGCTCTATGGGGCTGGAATAATCCACCACATAGAGCCCTCACATCACTACAGTATAATGGAAGGATGGGGGGTCTGAGCGTCTGCCTTACTACAGAGGGCTCTATAGGGGGGATTCTGCCCCCCCATTTAGAGCAGTCAGTCAGATGCTCAGACACCCCTAACCTTGCAGTATAGTAACTAGTCAGGGCTCTATGGGGGGGATAATTCCCCCCTTTAGAGCCCTCTGCTGTCAGTAAAACGCCCAGACCCCCCTTGCAGTATACTCCCGGCCCCCCAGCGTTAGCCGACCCCATTTAAATTAGTAGGGGCAGGAAGCTGAGAACAGTATAAGGGCCTGTTCACATCAGTGTTGGCTTTCCGTTCCCGGGTTCCGTCGGAAATTTCCATCGGGTGAACGCCGCAACGGAAAATCAAACTGAAACGCGCTAATGGTAACGGAAACGAAAGCTGTGGTTTCAGTTTGACTTTCCGTTGCAGGGTTCATCTGACGGAAACCTCAGACGGAACCCCGGAACGGAAACCCAACGCTGATGTGAACAGGCCCTAATCCTTTCCCATAAACCTGCCCCCGCTAATTCAAATTTTATATATATATATATATATATATATATATATATATATATATATATATATATATATAGATAGATATCTATCAATGCGATTGGTGCAAGTTTTAATTACTTTTTATTGAAAATTATTGTTACTTTTTGAGATACAGCTGCTTTGTATCCTGTATACAGAGCAGCTGTATATAGCGCTGAGACCTGAATCCATTAGGACGCCTATTATCGATCACATCTAAGTTATGAACTTAGATGTGATCGGTAACAGCTCGATCCTGCAGGACCCGCTGACACTGAATCAGTCAGTCCCGCTGACCTGACGGATACAGGATTCAGCGCTATATACATTATATATACAGCTGCTCTGTATACAGGATACAGAGCAGCTGTATCTAAAAAAGTAACAATAATTTTCAATCAAAAGTAATTAATTAAGTAATTAAAACTTGCACCAATCGCATTGATAGATATCTTTATATATATATATATATAGGTGTACATAGCCTTTAAACTGTAAGCAAACTTTTATCATGTCATAGTGACATGTCATAAGTTTTCTTCGGTGGGGGACCGAGCACTGAGACCCCCACCGATCACTAAAACGAAGCAGAAGAAGTGCTCGGGTGAGCGCTGTTCCGCTTCATTTATGATCGACTTTCAGCCGAGTGAGCGGTGGACGGACTCCTAGACTTTCTATTGAGCTCGTACACTGCTCTAAGGAAAGCAAAACAGAATTGAAGCGGCACACCCCTCACCCGAGCACTTCTGCTGCTTCGTTTTAGCGACTAATGGGGGGTCTCAGTGTTTGGACCCCACTGATCAAAACTTCTGACAAGTCAAAAGTTTTTTAAAAAGTTGTTACACTTTACAGAGAACCTCTCACCTGCCCATAGATGTGCCATTTGAGTGCAGCATGTAATAGGCAGGGCTGCCCAAACTCTGGGGCACTTTACTTTTTCATACTCTCTTTCCTTATTTAGATATCGGTGCCGTAATATTTGGCGCCCGATATTTAAATAACCCCATGAACGGTCAATGGGGCGGTAATTGGCAAGTTGGCGTGTAACATTGCTGTGACACTGTCCATTGATTTCAATGGGAGGCGGAGGAGTTTTTTTTCGCTCGAGCGGAAAAACCGTCCCGCGGAAAAAAGAAGCGACATGCCCTATCTTCGGGCGTTTATGTCTCTGACCTCCTATTGACATCAATGGGAGGCAGAGAAAGCGTATTTCGCTGCGTTTTTTGCCCGCGAAGCTCAATGGCCGCAGGCGAAAAACGCAGCGAAAATCGGCGTGCAGGCAGAGCAAAATCTGTCTCAAAATTCCAAACGGATTTTTGAGGCAGATTTTCCGCCTGCAAAAAACTGTGTGATCCCAACCGAAAAAAATGCTCCTTGTGAGATAATAATTGCGAGAGTTTGGAAACCTTCTACAAAATCCTCACAACAGCCAAAATGTAGAAAACATTCCCACCGTCACCATGAGATTTATAACAAAGTGTCACCGAGAGATACTGAACGTAGCCAGAGAGAGCGCTCCATGTTTCCGAACATCATTCTGGCCGTACCTCTGAATGCCCTGAGGACTCCATCAGGGAAACGTCCAAGATAATGGAGTCAAATCAAGACAAATCACTGACGATCGCGCCGCACAAATCATAATAGAAACCAGAGGGAAATGGAAACAAATGCGGTTTTCAGTTTACTTTAATTTCCAGCTCTCGCTGCTTGTGTACAGAGGAGTTTAGATATCTTTTACCAGATATTTTGAATATTATATTATTTTGTTTACTATTATATTTATTTAATTACTATTCCTTTAATCCGGTAATAAATGGACCTGAAATTTGCTGGATTATCAGGTGTTCAGGTTTTATAAAATTCCAGATTATTCTGCAGGAAACAAGTCCTAGATTATCGGATTTATTATTATTATTATTATTATTATTATGGTTGTTGTTGTTGTTGTTATTATTATTGTTATTATGGTTGTTGTTGTTGTTGTTGTTATTATTATTTTGCATATTTATTTATGTAGTATAATTACATTCAGTGTTAATAAAGGGTCCCCCATTCAGTATCCTCAGAAGAGAAGAAACAAAGAGCGTCTCTCCCTCTGGAGGACCCCGACACATCCTTACGTTACATGATGTCAATGAGAACTGTGCAATGCATCATTTCTCCTGTGGGGGCAATGCAGCGGAATGAAACACTTGCCGTGGAGCTCAACCAAAAATTACAGCTGATCGCTGAGGGTCAAATGGCAGAAATGAAATGGTAATTATAATACAGTTTGTTATTTCAGTCAATAGGTGTCTCTTGGAGATTGGAAACCTTTTTAAAGGGATAGTCTCAAAATAGCAACCACTGTCCATATGTCCCACATGGGCATATAGTTGTCATAGATCAGGAGTCCTTACTATCTTAGTCAGAGCAGAGAGCACTAACAAAGAGCAACTCTAAGGGTATGTGCACACGATATCGACAATTACTGCTGAAATGACGGAGCTGTTTTCAGGAGAAAACAGCTCCTGCATTTCAGACGTAATTGCTCGTACTCGCGAGGCGTCAATTACGGGCGTAATTTGGAGCTGTTCTTCATTGGATTCAATGAAAAAACGGCTCCAATTGCGTCCCAAGAAGTGTCCTGCACTTCTTTGCCGAGGGTGTAATTTTACGCGCCGTCTTTTGACAGCGACGCGTAAAATTAAAGGTCGTCGGCACGGTACGTCGGCAAACCCATTGAAAGATGGGTAGATGTTTGCCGACGTTTTGAAGCCGTCTGTTCAGGCATAATTCGAGGTGTAAAACGCCTCGTTTACGCCTGAAAATAGGTCGTGTGAATCCAGCCTTACTCTGACGGACTTGGCTTAGCCTCCTATTACAGGTTTGGCTATTTTTGTATATGGCCGTTCCCAGCCTCCGCTTAGATGCCTTACCTGGGGTGGTCCCCTGATATTGATGATGTCTCGATGAGACTACCCCTTTAAGAGTATAAAAGGTAAATCAATTCTCCTATTGTATTCTATGGTCTTACAAATTGGGAAATTGGTGAAATGATTTAGTCATCTTTTTTATCCCCCCTAGAAATAGAAGTTTTATGCATCACCTAGTACTATATTTATCAATTTACAATTTCTCCTACACAGATAACAGATGCTGGGTGACAACCCTTAAACAGCACCCAAAAAAAGTCATCCCTTTTCCTCTGTTATGCAGTACTACATCCCCATTTCCCTCTTTCCTACTGTCAGTATCCACTGTAGATCTGGAATTCTATTCACTAACCAGAAAGCTCAGGCTGAACAATGTAATAGCTCCTATTCAGACAGGAGGGTGTTGCAGAACATGAAATTGTGGGAAGACAAATAAAATAGAGGTTGTTTGTAGAATATGTAGTAGTGCTATATATGTTGCTGCAGTCCATGAGGCCTTCTGGAGTGACTTGTATCAAAAAGTATCCCAAGTTTTTTTTTATATAAATGCTTCCAATAAACCCCGTCACATCGATTTGGATAAGACGCGGCCACGTTTACCGGCACTGAATTAAAGCGTTGTGATAATGGGAACCAGGTCTGCGGGATTTATCTGCAGCGAGGCTCCGGTAGGGTGAGAATGGTATTTTTGCTTTACACCTGTGATGAGGACTTGTCATCGGAGACGTGTGACACATGCCAGACCCGCACATTCCACATCAATAACGGCCTCAGCCTTATCCCCAGTTAATAAGATGAATGTGACAGTCAGACCATTAAAAGCTAAAATCAAACCATTTGCTGCTAAGGCAGGCACGGCAGGAAGCAGGCTACTATTACGTATGTACAGCCCCTATAAATATTATATTCCTGTGTTTTATGTGTTTATTTTGTGGTGTAATCAAACCCAGGACCACAAGTCACTGAGCTCCTATAATACACAGGACCCTGCTGCACTGCATTGTTGGAGACGTAGTTTAGGGCTACTGAGCAGACTATATCAAATACGACAATTCATCACAGCAGAGACTGAATCAAAAAAGGATGTTGGGACATGTAAGGTAAGAGGTAGCTAGGAGAATTCAGAGTTCAGCTCTGGAGGTGACCAGAGCATCAGACATGATATAATAGATAATAGAAAAGGATTCTATAATCTCATATGTAGATTTCTTCTGTAAACTATTGTCCAAAAATCTGCAAATTGTGGTGAACTGCATTGTGGGAAGACTACATAAACCACCGTGCATCACAACAGCGGAGACACTGAACAAGCAGGAGCTGCTCTCCAGTAATGCATTGTGACTCCTGATACTGTATGAAGTCCTACAGGCTAAGGCCTCATGCACACGACCGTAGCCGTGTGCACGGCCGTGATTTTCGGGTCGGCTGGCTGCGGACTGTCAGCGGACTGTCAGCCGCAAGCCGCCCGCACATGCACATGGCCGCGGCCATTGTTTTCAATGAGCCCGGACCGCAGCTCCGGACCGTAATAAGACATGGCCGTACTTTCTGCGGTCCGGGCTCCCGGGCCGTGCACGGACCGCAAAAACTACGGTCGTGTACACGGCCCCATAGAAAAGAATGGGGCCGCAATTCTCCCGTGGATTTTCGGTGGAATTGCGGACGCAAAAACACGGTCATGTGCATGAGGCCTTAGAGATTTCATGTAGCTAGACAAATTCTCAATGCAACTCCAGAGAAGAATAGAGTATGCTGGAAGTCAAGACAAGAGATAAGTAAGAGCAAAGGATTTATTACCCAGTGTCATATTGTATAATGTTGTAAGTAGAAAATACACTTTGTAGAAATAATCCCAGGAAAACTCTGGAGTATAATACAGGATGTAACTCAGGATCAGTACAGGATAAGTAATGTAATGTATGTACACAGTGACTCCACCAGCAGAATAGTGAGTGCAGCTCTGGAGTATAATACAGGATGTAACTCAGGATCAGTACAGGATAAGTAATGTTATGTATGTACACAGTGACTCCACCAGCAGAATAGTGAGTGCAGCTATGGAGTATAATACAGGATGTAACTCAGGATCAGTACAGGATAAGTAATGTAATGTATGTACACAGTGACCCCACCAGCAGAATAGTGAGTGCAGCTCTGGAGTATAATACAGGATGTAACTCAGGATCAGTACAGGATAAGTAATGTAATGTATGTACACAGTGACTCCACCAGCAGAATAGTGAGTGCAGCTCTGGAGTATAATACAGGATGTAACTCAGGATCAGTACAGGTTAAGTAATGTAATGTATGTACACAGTGACTCCACCAGCAGAATAGTGAGTACAGCTCTGGAGTATAATACAGGATGTAACTCGGGATCAGTACAGGATAAGTTATGTAATGTATGTACACAGTGACTCCACCAGCAGAATAGTGAGTGCAGCTATGGAGTATAATACAGGATGTAACTCCGGATCAGTACAGGATAAGTAATGTATGTACACAGTGACTCCACCAGCAGAATAGTGAGTACAGCTCTGGAGTATAATACAGGATGTAACTCAGGATCAGTACAGGATAAGTAATGTAATTTATGTACACAGTGACTCCACCAGCAGAATAGTGAGTACAGCTCTGGAGTATAATACAGGATGTAACTCAGGATCAGTACAGGATAAGTAATGTAATGTATGTACACAGGGACTCCACCAGCAGAATAGTGAGTGCAGCTCTGGAGTATAATACAGGATGTAATTCAGGATCAGTACAGGATAAGTCATGTAATGTATGTACACAGTGACTCCACCAGCAGAATAGTGAGTGCAGCTCTGGAGATAATACAGGATGTAACTCAGGATCAGTACAGGATAAGTAATGTAATCTATGTACAGTGACTCCACCAGCAGAATAGTGAGTGCAGCTCTGGAGTACAATACAGGATGTAACTCCGTATCAGTACAGGATAAGTAATGTATGTACACAGTGACTCCTCCAGCACAATAGTGAGTGCAGCTCTGGAGTATAATACAGGATGTAAGTCGGGATCAGTATGGGATATGTAATGTATGTACACAGTGACTTCACCAGCAGAATAGTGAGTGCAGCTCTGGAGTATAATACAGGATGTAACTCAGGATCAGTGCAGGATAAGTAATGTAATGTATGTACACAGTGACTCCACCAGCAGAATAGTGAGTGCAGCTCTGGAGTATAATACAGGATGTAAGTTAGGATCAGTAATGTAATGTAATGTATGTACACAGTGACTAAACTTTTTATTTAGCCTAATTCTAGATATAAATTGGTTGATACACACTTGAAAGAAACAGTTCCAGAAAATTTGACAACGGCAAGTAAATTGCTGCATGTGGAAATTGCAGATTCATGGAAACTTAATATAATGATTATTGACAATTGCTGAAGTAGAAGTGAAAGGTTCATGGCCGCTCAGACACAGGACACGGAGGTCAGAGCTAAACAGCCAACATGAAAAGACATAAAAGTTGGGTCAACAGTAATTCTCCCTAATACTTTTTCCATCTAATCCTCTACATCTTTTTATTGTGGATGGACGATGCCACCCAAGGTGCAGGGCCTCCTTAATTAGCTCGACATCAGCTAAGGCCACAAACTTAGACTTTCAAATGTGGCATCACAATAAACCCATGGGACACATACAGCGAGTATGAATAAACATATGTAACACAAGCCTTGTAAACATACGACACTTTAAATATAGTTCACTATTGTCAGTATTATAGTAGGTATATTTGTGTACATACAGTTAGGTCCAGAATTATTTGGACAGTGACACAAGTTTTGGCAGTTTAGCTGTTTACCAAAACATATTGAATATACAGTTATATAATTAATATAAGCTTAAAGTGCAGACTCTCCGTTTTCATTTGAGGGTATTCACATCCTAATTTGAGGAAGGGTTTAGGAATTACAGCTCTTTAATATGTAGATGCCTCTCTTTCAAGGGACCAAAGGTAATTGGACAATTACTTCAAAAGCTATTTAATGTGCTGCATGGGCTATTCCCTCGTTAATCCATCATCAATTAAGCAGGTAAATGGTCTGGAGTTGATTCCAGGTGTGGCATTTGCATTTGGAAGCTGTTGCTGTGAACCCACAACATGAGATCAAAGGAGCTCTCAATGCAAGTGAAACAGACCGTCGTTAGGCTGAAAAAAATGAAGAAATCCATCAGAGAGAAGGCATAAATGTCAGGAGTGGCCAAATCAACAGTCTGGTACATACTTGAAAAAAAAGAGCGCACTGGTGATCTCGTGAACTCTAAAAGGCCTGGACTTCCACGGAAGACAACAGTGGTGGATGATCGCAGAATTCTTTCCATGGTGAAGAAAAACCCCTTCACAAAATCTACCCAAGTGAAGGACACTCTCCTGGAAGTTGGTGTATCAGTATCTAACTTAGTTTTCGGACTATAAGACGCCGTTTTTAGCAAGAATAAACATTGCTAAAAAGTCCCTGCGTCTTATAGTCGGCAGTCAAGGGACCCGGCAGCCCCCTGACTGCTCCTTACTTAACCCCTTCCCGACCCATGATGTGCCGGCACATCATGGAGCGGGGAGGGGATGATGTATGGAGCGGGCTCACGCGCTGAGCCCGCTCCATACACTGCAGATGTCAGATTCTGCCGGCGCTGCTCTAACGGCCAGGGACAGCGTTCGCACTGTTCCTGGTCATTTAACTACTTAAATGCCGCGGTCAATAGCGACCGCGGCATTTATAGTGGTTTTCCCATGAAGGACATTTATGACATATCCACCTCTGGGACCTGCATCTATCTCTAGAACGGGGCCCCCTAACCCCGTTCTATCTTACCCGGCTCTGCTGTTTTCCGGCCACTTCACTTCCTGGTTACATGGTCGAGTTACGCAAACAGCGTAACTCGCTGAGCTACGCAGTTTCCGTAACTCCCATACAACTGGATAGTAGTTACGGAAACAGAGTAGCATGCCACGCTGCTTCTGTAACTGCCATTCACTACCATGGGAGTTACGAAAACAGCGTAGCTCAGTGAGTTACGCTATTTCCGTAACTCATCCATGTATTGTACCAGCGATCTAATGATCGCTGGTTCAAGTCCCCTAGCGGGAACTACTAAAATCTGTAAAAAAAAAAAAAGATACATTTTCAGGAGTGTCATTTTTTTTTAAAAGTTAAAAAAAAAAACCTTTTCCCATTCTTCCCCAAGCACAATGTAAAAATAATAATACAAAATTGGTATTGCTGCGTCCGTAAAAGTCTGAAACTATTGCAATATAGCATTATATGACTCACACAGTGAACGGCATAAAAAGAAAAATACATTTAAAACCCCAGAATCGTTGTCTTTTGGTCACCATAGCGCTAAAAATAATGAAATAAAGAGTGATAAAGAAATCGTATGTACCAAACAAAAAAATGGTGCTAATAAAAACCACAGCTCGTCCTGCAAAAAAAATAAGCTCTTAGGGCAGATTGAGACGAACGTTGTGTTTTTGCGCGCGCAAACAACGCAGCGTTTTGCGCGCGCAAAAACCACTTGACAGCTGCGTGTGTCATCAGTGTATGATGCGCGGCTGCGTGATTTTCACGCAGCCGCCATCATAGAGATGAGGCTAGTCGACGCCCGTCACTGTCCAAGGTGCTGAAAGAGCTAACTGATCGGCAGTAACTCTTTCAGCACCCTCGACAGTGAATGGCGAACACAATATCGAGAAACCTGTTAAAAAAAAAGAAAAAGTTCGTACTTACCGAGAACTTCCCTCCCGGCCGTTGCCTTGGTGACGCGTCCTTGGTGACGCGCCTCTCTTGACATCGGGCCCCACCTCCCTGGATGACGTGGCAGTCCATGTGACCGCTGCAGCCTGTGCTTGGCCTGTGATTGGCTGGAGCTGTCACTTGGACTGAATTGTCATCCCGGGAGGTCAGACTGGAGGAAGAAGCCGGGAGTTATCGGTAAGTCAGAACTTCGTTTTTTTACACGTTCATGTATATTGGGATCGGAAGTCACTGTCCATGGTGCTGAAACAGTTTAACTCTTTCAGCACCCTGGACAGTGACTTTCTCCTGACGTCGCGTACCGGAAATTTTTTTGCCGGGTTCAGCCAAAACGAGTTCGGCCGAACCCGGTGAAGTTCGGTTCGGTTGTCCGGGTTCGCTCATCTAAAAGACACTCTGTTTGGATGTTTGGAAACAGAAAAGCACGTGGTGGCGCTGTTTCAGTCGGTTCGCACGGAAGTGCTTCCGTGCGACCTGCGTGGTTTTCATGCACCCATTGACTTCAATGGGTGCATGATGCGCGAAATACGCGGAGATATTGAGCATGTCGCGCTTTTTGCGCAGCTGACAAACGCTGCACAAAAAGCACGGACTGTCTGTACTGCCCCATAGACTTGTATTGGTCTGTGCGTGGCGCGTGAAAACCACGCGGCCCGCACGGACCGAATACACGTTCGTGTGAATCCCCCCTTACACCGATCAAACGATGTAAAAATATAAGTTATGGCTCTCAGAATGTGGTGAAACCGAACAAATTATTTTTTTTAACCAATAGTTTTTCTATGGAAAAGAAGTAAAATATGTTTTTTTTTCCTCTATTTTCTGTTGTCTAAAACTTTTAGTCCGAAAAATATGGTCTATCATAAAGAGAAGACTTCATGAGAGCAAATACAGAGCATTCACCACAAGGTGCAAACCATTAATCAGCCTCAAAAATAGAAAGACCAGATTAGACTTTACCAAACAACATGTAAAGAAGCCGCCCAGTTCTGGAACATCATGAAACTAAGATCAACCTGTACCAGAATGATGGGAGGAAGAAAGTATGGAGAAGGCGTGGAATGGCTCATGATCCAAAGCCCACCACATCCTCTGTAAAACATGGTGGAGGCAGTGTGATGGCATGGTGGGGGCAGTGTGATGGCATGGTGGGGGCAGTGTATTGGCATGGTGGGGGCAGTGTGATGGCATGGTGGAGGCAGTGTGTTGGCATGGTGGGGGCAGTGTATTGGCATGGTGGGGGCAGTGTATTGGCCTGGTGGGGGCAGTGTGATGGCATGGTGGAGGCAGTGTGATGGCATGGTGAGGGCAGTGTGATGGCATGGTGGGGGCAGTGTGATGGCATGGTGGGGGTAGTGTGATGGCATGGTGGAGGCAGTGTGATGGCATGGTGGGGGCAGTGTGATGGCATGGTGGAGCCAGTGTGATGGCATGGTGGGGGCAGTGTGATGGGATGGTGGAGGCAGTGTGATGGCATGGTGGGGGCAGTGTGATGGCATGGTGGGGGCAGTGTGATGGCATGGTGGGGGCAGTGTGATGGCATGGTGGAGGCAGTGTGATGGCATGGTGGGGGCAGTGTGATGGCATCGTGGAGGCAGTGTGATTGCATGGGCATGCATGGCTGCCAAAGGCACTGGTCACTAGTGTTTATTGATGATGTGACAGAAACAGCCGGATGAATTCTGAAGTTTTCATGGATTTACTTTCTGCTCAGATTCAACCAAATGCAGCAGGTTGATTTAACTTCGCTTCGCAGGACAGATGGACAATGACCCAAAACATACTGCGAAAGCAACCCAGGAGTTTATAAGGCAAAGAAGTGGAATATTCTGCAATGGTAGAGTCATCGCCAGATCTCAACCCGATCGAGCTGCATTTCACTTGCTTAAGACAACTAGTTGACTACGCTATCGCTTCCGGCAAAACGACGGATCCGGTGTACAACAGAGACAAACGGAAACCATGAGCACCGGATCCGTCACCATTGAAATCAATGGTAATGGAAACGGAAACCTCTGGTTTCCGTTCGTGTCAGTTTGTGTCTGTTCAGGGTCCCGTTCTGACGGAAAGCTCAGACGGAACGTCAGAACGGGACCCCAACGCAGATGTGAACAGAGCCTAAACCAGCCAAATCATGCTATATTGGGTAAGATTTATCAATTGAGTCTTAAAAAGTTAAGAATCCAATAAAATTGCATCACATTTTTTACAATTGGCACAACTAAGTAGACATCACCAACTCCAATAATTTGCGTGAAACAATGGCCCATTTTATTACTCCTGGAATCCACATCCTTTATCAGGACAATTTACAAAACTGTGGTGGCAGGCAGAAATTGTATTCAAAACTGTATTTTGCTCAGAAAATCTTATTTCAAACAGTAAGAAAACCAACAATAAGAGACTCCACTATTATCTGCTGTGCCGAGAACTGCAGCACGGCCCCATTCAAGCTAATGGGACTAGAAACGCCGCCGTGCAGGGAAGACAGGGAATGAGAAGCAGCGCTAAATCAGCACTGCAGCCAACTTAATGTCAGGATCAGTGGGGGTTCTTAGACCGGGTTCCCACGTAATGTAAACGCTGCAGAATTTCCGCAACGGAATTATGTGCGGAAATTCCGCAGCATTTACAGTATAAGGCTCCATGCACACGACTGTGCCCATAATTACGACCCGTAATTACGTGCACGGTCGGCCGCGGACAGCCGTCTGCATTTACTGAACGTGCTCCCATTATAAAGTATGGGAGCACGGTCCGTAAAATAAAAAAATAGGACATGTCCCATTTTTTCCGGCAAGTTTCTACGGCACAGACACCTCCCCATAAATAGACAGCAAGGTGTCCGTCGGCAATATAAACGAATGGGCCCGTAATTACGGGCAATTTTCCGGTCGTGTGTATGGGGCCTCAGCAAAGTGAATGAGAATTCAGAAAATCTCATGCCCACGCTGCAGAAAAAAACCGCAATGTAAACGTTAATAAATTGACCTGCGGTGCGGAATTAAATTTCGTAGCACGTCATTTATGCTGCGTTTTACGTTGCGGGTCTTCTCCATTGAATTCAATGGTGATGTAAAACCCCAACAGAAAGCCAAGTGTTGCGACTTTTGCGGCGTATTCGCAGTGATTACGCCACAAAAATCACAAGTATAGGAAAAAAATATCATACCCGGAACGCCCTCACTTTTCCTGCAGTCCGGCCTCCTACGATGATGTTACACACCATGTGACCGCCACTGCACCGAATCACAGGCTGGAGCGGTCACATGGGCTGCAGCGTCATCCAGGGAGGCCGGACTGCGATGGAGGGACGGGGCACCATAACAACGGCCTACGAAAGTATGAGCGTTTTTTACCACTGCTTTCCACAGCAGAAATTCCGACCGAATGTGGTACGATTTTCAGACGGAATGTACTGCGGGTTCCAGGTCGGATATACACTGCGTGGTTTTTACACAGCGTATAGCGTGAGAACTTGGTGTTTGGGTTTGGACCCGCACCGATCATAAAGTGGTGGCATATCCTAGCGATATGCTATAAGTTCATAAGATGGAAATAACTCTTTAAGAGGTCCACGATTAATTGAGTATTCTTGGAAAGACATAACTATGCTTGAATTAAAAAAATTATAATTACTAGCGATCCATTGACTTGTCTAATACATGATTTCTGCCTATAAAGGGCAACCAACTTTGGAGTCTGCTCTAACTGATAATTTGCCCCAAGGTACCCCTTTCAATGGTTCCAACACATTGTTTTATCTGGCAGTGATGTTGTAATGACGGGGTAGGGAGACAGACAGGTGAGCCCTAATCTACCCGCCACTCAGTCCCTACCTACTTGCAACGGCCCGTCCTAAGCGACGGCGTACAACTGGGCGACGGTCCCTACGCTCAATAAGTGCACGACAGACAAACAGACAAGGGTACACAGAAGCTAAGGGAAATGGGGCAGTTGCCCATGGCAACACAGTGAGCAACAAGAGTAGTGGACGAGCCGAGTCAAACCAGGAGTGCACGAGGTACAAATCGCAGAGCAGGAGCGTAGTCAGTAAAGCCAGGGTCAAAAATGAAGCAAGGTCAATAATGATAGCAGGAGCAGCAGAGCCAGGAAACAGAAAAGAATCACAGGCAAAGGAGGAGCAGGAAATGCAGGTATAAATAGACAGAGGGCGGGAGCTAGAACCGTCTGGCCAGGCTGTGATAGGCTCTCCCACTCCTCAGCCTCCCAGCCTGACTGGTAGAAGATCGTGTCACTCTATCAGACCTAGGAGCAGGTGCAGACTGATTACCCACGGGCGTCGACACAGAAGCTGTGTCTGGCAGATCCTTTACAGATGTCGACTCTTTAGGGGATGCACAGGTGACAAGCGTGGCTGCACAGAAAAGCGGGCGTTCTGACACCCATATGGCGCTCAGCCCCCTTTTCTGTACAGTCGCGTTACTGTTTCTATGGTAGTTACAGCAGAGGAAGCGTGATCTCGCAGTAAATGACAGGTTACAACGAGATTACGCTTCCTCATCTGTAACTACCATAGAAACAGTAACGAAGTGCAGAGATTGTGAATAGACATCCCGTGGAATGCGACAAGCCTTCTTTACTGTGAGAACGGTGAATTTATGGAATAACCTACCGCAGGAGCTGGTCACAGCAGGGACAGGAGATGCTGCAAAAAAGGCTTAGATAATTTCCTAGAACACAAAAATATTAGCTCCTATGTGTAGAAATTTTTTAATTCCCTTTTCCCTTCCCTTGGTTGAACTTGATGGACGTGTGTCTTTTTTCAACCGTACAAACTATGTAACTATGTAACTGTCTAAACACTTCAGTATTGTTAATGTGTTAATATAAGACAGCACATAAGGATCTAGCAGGATCCCTATGCGCTGAGTAAATGAATGGAGAGAAGTGCAGGACGCTGATTGGTCAGCGTCATACACTCCCCTGTACAACGCCCACTTGGTCTAAAGTAAAAACACGCCCACTTGGGCATTAAGCAACTCATTAGCATAAATCTAAAATTGCTAATAAAGTGGTGAAAACAGATCGTTTTTTTAAATAAAAAGCATTACTGTCACCTACATTACAGCGCCCATCTCCTTATGTAGGAGACAGGGCACTTTTAATGTGGTGACAGAGTCGCTTTAAGGCTTCAAGGGAAAACAGCCTCTGATTTTCAGCCGTTTTTAAAGCATCAAAGGTTTTTTTTATGCGTTTTTTGGAAACGGTTCCAAAAACGCCTCAAGAAGTGACAGGCACTTCTTTTTATGGGGCGTTCGTTTATGCAGCGTTTTTTCAAACGGCCGTGTAAAGAAATGCCCTGTCTGAACGAAACGCCGTTTTACACATTGAAATCAATGGGCAGATGTTTGCGCCCCTAAAAAAGCCTGAAAACACTGTGTGTGAACATACCCTCAATGTGCGGTTTTATACACAGCCCCTATAGAATTCTGATGATTACCTTCTTAAAGGGAACTTGTCAGCAGTTTTGCTGCCTCAAAACTGCTGACTGGGCGATATAGGGGAGGGGGAGGGCATTTTAAACATACCGTTTGTCTCGCTCATGTAAGTTGAATGACCCAAAGAAACGATGTTTAATTCCCCCGGCGCCGATCGCAAGCGCCACTGAGGCAGGACCTGATGTGCAAGCGCTCCTTTACTGCAGGCCCTGCCCCTCTGCTCTTAGTGACAGGTGTAGCTAAGTTCTCCAGCACCCGGGGCAAAGATTCTGTTTGGCGCCCCCCCCCCCCAACCTCTTTCCCGACATCTCCTTCCCCCTCGCCATGTTTGTTTTCTCTACCAATCGACGTGTCATTTCTTTTCCACATTTGTTTTTATGTAACTCGAGCATAAAAACATTTGTACATTTTACAAGCAATATAGTTCTATACACAACACCAGAACCAAGCTCCGTACATAAATACAGCCCCAGCACAAATACAGCTCAATTTAATGCAACCCCTGACATATAGATTCACACTAAATTGTTTCCAGCTCCCAGCATGGCCCGAACAATGGTGATTATATGCTGGGAGATGCTGTTTCACAAAAATAAATCATAGCATAATCATACCACCCATCATCTCGCTGCAGATCCTGCAATGACTACAATACTGATTAGAGGCAGAATAAACATTTACATTAAGTGACTCATCGGTGACGTCTCAGATTCTAGTTCTTCTTCTCCATCCGGTCCAGACCTCTATGATGACTTCTCCCGGTCACAGCCCATTTCTGCAGTTTTCCGCTCAGATGTCTTCAGCTTCTCACTTTTCAAACATTTCTACACCTATAAACAAAGATAAAGTTCTCATTATACCACACACTACGCCCCTAAATATAATAGCACCATACACTGCACCTCTAATTATAACAGCACCATACACCGTGTCCCATACACACACACACTGTGCCCCCTGTAGCTGGTGCCTGCCATAGTGCCCCCTGTAGATAGTGCCCCTCATAGAGCCCCCTGTAGATTGTGCCCCCATATAGCCCACCCCTGTATAGTGTCCCACATATAGCTCCCCCTATAGTGCTCTACAGATAGCCCACCCCTGTATATAGCCCCCCTGTAGATATAGCCCACCCCTGTATATAGTGCTCCACGTATAGCCCAACCCTGTATACAGCCCCCTGTAGATATAGCCCACCCCTGTATATAGAGCTCCACAGATAGCCCACCCCTGTATATAGCCCCCCTGTAGATATAGCCCACCCCTGTATATAGTGCTCCACAGATAGCCCACCCCTGTATATAGCTCCCCTGTAGATATAGCCCACCCCTGTATATAGTGCTCCACATATAGCCCACCCCAGTATATAGCCCCCCTGTAGATAGAGCCCCACCATAGAAAAAGCCCCCCCCCTGGTAGATAAAGCCCCCCCCCCACATAGATAAAACCCCCCCTGTAGACAAAGCCTCCCCGTAGATAATGCCACACACTTTTTTATTACGATAAGATAAGAAACTATTCAAACTCGCCGTAATCCCGTTCCCACGCCGTCCGGCAGCAAAGGAGACCTGCTCTCTTCTGCGCAGGTCTCGGGGTTGAACGCTTCCCTGTCATTCAGCGCCTTTCAATGACGCAAGCGGCGCAAAGTATCGCGCCGCCTCACTCGTAGAAAGGCGCTGAATGGCCTACCCCACCGCCGCTCTGCCATGTCTATAGTGAACACCACCTTTTTGTGTGAGCATTGACAAATGGTTGTTACGATTCCCCTTGTCAAAGGGCTGTGTCCCTACATACTGACAGTCTCCAACCATCGTTGACTGTATCACACTGTGTAGGGACACATCCTCTTGACAATGGGAATGGTAACACACATTTGTCTATTAGTCCTGGGTACACAGAGATATGTAGAATACAAGTATGACCTGCAACAGACGTGTCAGGAGAGGGGATCCCCTATAGATCCAGTGACTCACAAGTGACGTCTTCTCTCATGGGAGCCGTTTTATTTTCTTCTACATCTGACGCAGATCGTTATGGCGACTTCTCCTGATGAGACATCTTTGCCCATCACTTCTGCAGCCATTTCCAGCCCCTATAGAAACACACAAATTTAGACACCAAGGCCCAGGATCATACATTAAAGGGGTTGTCCGGGCACAGACCGTTTTTATACTGATGACCTATCGATCTGGCCGGATAACCCCTTTTACTCAGACTAATAAATTTGGACCACAGACTAGATTATAGAATACATACAGACCGCAGACCTTCTAAACTATTGCAGTCCCCAGACCAGACCCCCCTAAACAAATACAGACCCCATCACAAGCACCCTGAATAAATACAGACCTCAGACCGGACCCATAAATACAGACACCAGACCTGACCCCGACACTAATAATGACCCCAGACCTGACTCCCTTAATACAGACCCCATAAACTAATACAGACCCCTAAATAAAGACCCCAAAACTAATACAGACCCCTAAATACAGACCCCATAAAATAATACAGATGCCAGATCACACCCACAAATACAGACCCCCTAAATACAGACACCAGACCTCAAACTAATACAGACCCCCTAAATACAGACCCCAGACCAGACCCCCTATTCTAATAGAGACCCCAGACCAGACTCCTAACCTAATACAGACCCTAGAACAGGCCCCCTAAATAGACCCTGTAAACTAATACAGACCCCAGATCAGGCCCCCTAAATACAGACCCCTAAACTAATACAGACCCTACAACAGGCTCCCTAAATAGACCCTATAAACTAATACAGACCCCAGACCTCAAACTAAAACAGACCCCCTAAATACCGACCCCAGACCACTTAAACTAACACAGACCCCTAAATATACAGACCCTAAACCTCTTAAACTGATACAGACCCCAGACCAGACCCCCTAAATACAGACCCCCTTAAACTAATAGACACCAAACCTCCTAAATACAGTCCCCAAACTAGGCCCCCTAAATACAGACCCCACACCAGACCCCCTAAATACAGACCCATTAAACAAATCAATACCCTTATACTTACATAGTCAGTCTTCTCTGTGGAGTCGCTGCTGCTGCTCGAAGTCCTGCAGTCATGTGACCAGCAGGTCTCTAAGCAATAGTAAGAACTTCAGAGATTAGGTCATGTGACCTTCTGTCTAAAGGTCCTTTTGCAGAATATTTTGTCACGGTTTTTGCCGTGATTCGCGGCAAAATCGTGACAAAACTACAATGTACCGTGATAATCCGTCGTTGATGGCCGGGCACGGAACGTATCCGGCCATTCATTGGTTCTAATTGTACCTGTGTCCTATAGATGCAGGTACAATTATAGTGCAGGAGGGGGTGGCGCTGGCGCCCCCTATAAGTTGCGCCCGGGGCACATGCCCCGCCTTCCCCCCCTTAGCTACGCCCCTGGGCGGGGGGGACACAACACAGGAGAGGCGAGGGGACAACACAGGAGAGGCGGGGGGGACAACACAGGAGAGGCGGGGGGACAACACGGGAGAGGCGGGGGGGACAACACAGAAGTGGCGAGGGGACAACACAGAAGTGGCGAGGGGACAACACAGAAGTGGCGAGGGGACAACTCTGTGAATGTCATTGAGTGGCCCGGCCAGTGCTCTGACTTGAACCCAATCGAACATCTCTGGAGAGACCTGAAAATGACTGTCCACCGACGTCACCATCCAACCTGACCGAGCTGAGAGGATCTCAGAGAAGAATGGCAGAAAATCACCATATTCAGGTGTGCAAACCTTGTGGCATCAAACCCAAGAAGACTGGAGGCCGTTATCACTGCCAAAGGGGCTTCAACTAAGCACTGAGTAAAGGGTCTGAATACTTATGTCAATGCAAGATTTTAGTTTTTCCTTTTTAATAAATTAGAAAAGACCTAATATTCTGTTTTCACTTTGTCATTATGGGTTATTGAGTGCAGAATGATGGGGAAAACCTTGATTTTTTTTTCTTTAGCACAAGGCCTCAACATAACAAAATGTGAAAAACTTTGCAGACTTTCTGAATGCATTGTATGCATTGCTGCATACAGAGAACTGTGCAAAATAAACATTTAGACTCTCCCTTTAATCACCCCCCCCCCCCATGATTTTTACCGATGGGGCCAGACGGGTTATAATATAAATTTACGAGCAGCTACAAAGACTCCTGAGTGATATTATTTGGCAACTTATCCTGGCATTATGTGAGCACTCACTATATAGTGGCATTATTTCAGAATGGTATAGCACTATGATAGGAGCAGTGTATGGGGCTATTACTTGGGCACTGTATGACTATACTTTGCGGGCCTTTACTGTCTGGTGGCATTAAATGGGCATTGTATAGCACTATATGGGAGCAGTGTATAAGGTAATATTTTGGCACTGTATGACTGTACTATGTGGACCTTGACTGTCTGGCGGCAATTTTTTGGCATGGTATAGAAATATGGTGGGAGCAATGTATTGGGCACTATATAACTATTTTGTGAGCACTTACGCTATGGTGGCATTATAAGGGCATGGTATAGCACTATGATGGGAGAACGTTATGGGTCTCTGGTCTGGGCACTCACTATATAGTGGCATTAGTTTACCATTGTATAGCACGATGGTGATAGAAATGTATGGGGCTGTTATTTGTGCACTGTATGTCTGTATTATGTGAGCCCTTACTCTATGGTGGCATTATTTTGGCACGGTATAGCACTATGTTCTGAAGCAGTGTATGGGGCTATTGTTTGTGCACTGTATGCCTGTATTATGTGAGTACTCACTATATGGTGCTATTATTTAGTCATGGAAATGCACTATGATGCGAGAAGTGTATAGGGCTATTATGTTGGCACTGTATGACTGTACTACCTAAGCGTTTACTGTCCAGTGGCATTAAATGGGTATGGTATGGTATGGAAGTGCATGGATCCGTTATTTGGGCACCTACTATATAATGCTATTATTTTATCATTTTGTAGCACTATTATAATAGCAATGTATGGGGCTATGTTGGCATGTAGAAATGTGTCAATGTGTTATCTGGGCACTTACTATATAGTGGCATTATTTTGACATTGTATAGCACTATGATGACAGCATTAATATGGGGCTATTATTGTGGCACTGTATGACTATACTATGCAGACCTTTACTGTCTGGTGGCATTATATGTGCATGGTGCAGTACTATGGTATGAGGCAGCATATAGGACATGTATAGGACTGTTATGTGAGCCCTTACTGTGTGCTGGCATTATTTTGGTATGGTAAAGCCCATTGCTAAGAGCAATGTATAGGGTTATCATCTGTAGACTGTATTACAGTATATGAGCATGGCAAAATTGTAGTTCCTTTTGTGTTTTTGCTCATGGAAGAGTACATGGCTGTGTCAATGTGAAAGGTAAGGTCTAAAGGGCCAGACATTTGACGTCATTGCTTCTAAATTTTTCCAGTCAGATATTTTAGAGGGAATTTTCCAACTTGAACATATGCCACGGCCTTGATATCAGACATGCCACTGCCTCTGGCGGGTCATTGTTAAAGAAAAAAGTTGGCATCTTCCAATTAACTGATAACATTAATCCTGTTATGGCGCGCACAAGTTACAGCATTTATAACTACAATAGGATGAGATATGGACACAAGAAATCAAAGCCTGGAATGTTTTCATCATAACAATCATTTTACACAAATGTTGGAACCTTAAACGCTGAAGAATACATAAATGTCATGTGATCACCACTAACGACCCCCAACTCCTGTAGAAGTCAGCAGACGTTTGGCATTAAGGGCAGATTCACACGAACGTTGCGTTTTTGCGCACGCAAACAACGCAGCGTTTTGCGAGCGCAAAAACCATTTGACAGCTGCGTGTGTCATGCGTGTCTGATGCGCGGCTGCGTGATTTTCGCGCAGCCGGCATCATAGAGATGAAGCTTGTCGATGCCCGTCACTGTCCAAGGTGCTGAAAGAGCTAAATCTTTCAGCACCCTCGACAGTGAATGCCGAACACAACAGCGAAAAACATGTAAAAAAAAAGATAAAGTTCCTACTTACCGAGAACTTCCCGGCCGTTGCCTTGGTGACGCGTCCTTGGTGACGCGTCCATGGTGACGCGCCTCTCTTGACATCGGGCCCCACCTCCCTGGATGACGCGGCAGTCCAAGTGACCGCTGCAGCCTGTGATTGGCTGCAGCCTGTGCTTGGCCTGTGATTGGCTGGAGCTGTCACTTGAACTGAAGTGTCATCCCGGGAGGTCGGACTGCAGGAACGAGACAGGAGTAATCGGTAAGTTAGAACTTCGTTTTTTTTTTACAGGTTCATGTATTTTGGGATCACAAGTCACTGTCCATGGTGCTGAAACAGTTTAACTCTTTCAGCACCATGCACAGTGAATGTCTCCCGACGTCGCGGACCGGAAATTTTTTGGCCGGGTTCGGCCAAAACGAGTTTGGCCGAAGCCGGTGAAGTTAGCTTCGGTTGTCGGGGTTCGCTCCTCGCAAAGACACTCCGTTTGGATGCTTGGAAACAGAAAAGCACGTGGTGCTTTTCTGTTTCCATTCATCCTTTTGACAGCTGTTGCGCAAACACGCAGTTCGCACGGAAGTGCTTCCGTGCGACATGCGTGGTTTTCACGCACCCATTGACTTCAATGGGTGCGTGATGCGTGAAATACGCAGAGTTATTGAACCTGTCGCGTATTTTGCGCAGCGAACAAACGCTGCGCAAAATACACGGACTGTGTGTACTGCCCCATAGACTTCTATAGGGCATTGCGTGCCGCGCGAAAACCACGCGCCCTACACGCTGCCAAATCACGCTCGTGTGAATCCCCCCTAAAGGACAGAAGATGGTTAGGAAAGCAAAACATCAAGTAATGATAAGGGGGGGGGTGTACAGGGGTCTATCAATAATCAGAATATTCCTGTATATAGGAGCAGTATTATAGTACTTATATTCTTGTACATAGGGGGCAGTATTATAATAGTTATATTCTTGTATATAGGGGCAGTATTATAGTAGTTATATTCTTGTACATAGGGGGCAGTATTATAATAGTTATATTCTTGTATATAGGGGCAGTATTATAGTAGTTATATTCTTGTACATAGGGGGCAGTATTATAATAGTTATATTCCTGTATATAGGAGCAGTATTATAGTACTTATATTCTTGTACATAGGGGGCAGTATTATAATAGTTATATTCTTGTATATAGGAGCAGTATTATAGTAGTTATATTCTTGTATATAGGAGCAGTATTATAGTAGTTATATTCTTGTATATAGGGGCAGTATTATAGTAGTTATATTCTTGTATATAGGAGCAGTATTATAGTAGTTATATTCTTGTATTTAGGTGGCAGTATTATAGTAGTTATATTCTTGTATATAGGGAGCAGTATTAGAGTAGCTATATTCTTGTATATAGGAGGCAGTATTATAGTACTTATATTCTTGTACATAGGGGGCAGTATTATAATAGTTATATTCTTGTATATAGGGGCAGTATTATAGTAGTTATATTCTTGTATATAGGAGGCAGTATTATAGTAGTTATATTCTTGTATATAGGGGGCAGTATTATAGTAATTATATTCTTGTATATGGGAGCAGTATTATAGTAGTTATATTCTTGTATATAGGAAGCAGTATTATAGTAGTTATATTCTTGTATATAGGGGCAGTATTATAGTAGTTATATTCTTGTATATAGGGGCAGTATTATAGTAGTTATATTCTTGTATATAGAAGCAGTATTATAGTAGTTATATTCTTGTATATAGGAGGTAGTATTATAGTAGTTATATTCTTGTATATAGGAATAGTATTATAGTAGTTGTAGTCTTGTATACAGGGGCAGTATTATAGTAGTTATATTCTTGTATATAGGAGGTAGTATTATAGTAGTTATATTCTTGTATATAGGGAGCAGTATTATAATAGTTATATTCTTGTATATAGGGGGCAGTATTATAATAGTTATATTCTTGTATATAGGGGCAGTATTATAGTAGTTATATTCTTGTATATAGGAGGCAGTATTATAGTAGTTATATTCTTGTATATAGGGGGCAGTATTATAGTAGTTATATTCTTGTATATGGGAGCAGTATTATAGTAGTTATATTCTTGTATATAGGAAGCAGTATTATAGTAGTTATATTCTTGTATACAGGGGTAGTATTATAGTAGTTATATTCTTGTATATAGAAGCAGTATTATAGTAGTTATATTCTTGTATACAGGGGCAGTATTATAGTAGTTATATTCTTGTATATAGGAATAGTATTATAGTAGTTGTAGTCTTGTATACAGGGGCAGTATTATAGTAGTTATATTCTTGTATATAGGGGGCAGTATTATAGTAGTTACATTCTTGTATATAGAAGCAGTATTATAGTAGTTATATTCTTGTATATAGGAGGCAGTATTATAGTAGTTATATTCTTGTATATAGGGGGCAGTATTATAGTAGTTATATTCTTGTATGTAGGGGGCAGTATAAGGGCATGACCACACGTGGCGGATTTCCTCCGCAACTGTCCGCATCAATGCCGCACAGAATCTGCGTTGCAGATTCTGCTGCGGATCTGCACAAAATGTGCAGTAAATTGATGCGGACTAGCTGCTGCGGACTGCGGTAAAAGTACTTCCCTTCTCCCTATCAGTGCAGGATAGAGAGAAGGGACAGCACTTTCCCTTGTGAAAGTCAAAGAAATTCATACTTACCGCCCGTTGTCTTGGT
Organism: Rhinoderma darwinii; assembly: GCF_050947455.1. NCBI lineage: Eukaryota > Metazoa > Chordata > Amphibia > Anura > Rhinodermatidae > Rhinoderma > Rhinoderma darwinii. The sequence goes on from NC_134688.1 coordinate 11,136,047, forward strand.
GACGCGTCCCTCCTTCGGCATCCAGCCCGATCTCCCTGGATGACGCGGCAGTCCATGTGACCGCTGCAGCCTGTTATTAGCCTGTGATTGGCTGCAGCCGTCACTTAGACTGAAACGTCATCCTGGGAGGCCGGACTGGAGACAGAAGCAGGGAGTTCTCGGTAAGTATGAACTTCATATTTTTTTACAGATACATGTATATTGGGATCGGTAGTCACTGTCCCGGGTGCAGAAACAGTTACTGCCGATCGCTTAACTCTTTCAGCACCCTGGACAGTGACTATTTACTGACGTCTCCTAGCAACGCTCCCGTCATTACGGGAGCCCCATTGACTTCCTCAGTCTGGCTGTAGACCTAGAAATACATAGGTCCAGCCAGAATGAAGAAATGTCATGTTAAAAAAGCAAGACGGATCCGCAGCACACATAACATGTGCATGACAGCTGCGGACTTCATTGCGGAAATTAGAATCTCCATTGAAGTCAATGGAGAAATTCCGCCATGAGTCCGCCACTGCTCCGCAACAGACAGAGCATGCTGCGGACACCAAATTCCGCTCCGCAGCCTATGCTCCGCAGCGGAATTTTACGCCTCGTCTAAACGAACACTGCTAAATTAAAGTGTAAGTCAATGGACAAACGGCTCCGCTGCGGATTAACGCTGCGGAGTGTCCGCAGCGGAATTTAAGTGAAATTCCGCCACGTGTGAACCCAGCCTTATAGTAGTTATATTCTTGTATATAGGGGCCAGTATTATAGTAGTTATATTCTTGTATATAGGGGCAGTATTATAGTAGTTATATTCTTGTATATAGGGGCAGTATTATAATCGTTATATTCTTGTATATAGAAGCAGTATTATAGTAGTTATATTCTTGTACATAGGGGGCAGTATTATAATAGTTATATTCCTGTATATAGGAGCAGTATTATAGTACTTATATTCTTGTACATAGGGGGCAGTATTATAATAGTTATATTCTTGTATATAGGAGCAGTATTATAGTAGTTATATTCTTGTATATAGGTGGCAGTATTATAGTAGTTATATTCTTGTATATAGGGAGCAGTATTATAGTAGCTATATTCTTGTATATAGGAGGCAGTATTATAGTACTTATATTCTTGTACATAGGGGGCAGTATTATAATAGTTATATTCTTGTATATAGGGGCAGTATTATAGTAGTTATATTCTTGTATATAGGAGGCAGAATTATAGTAGTTATATTCTTGTATATAGGGGGCAGTATTATAGTAGTTATATTCTTGTATATGGGAGCAGTATTATAGTAGTTATATTCTTGTATATAGGAAGCAGTATTATAGTAGTTATATTCTTGTATACAGGGGCAGTATTATAGTAGTTATATTCTTGTATATAGAAGCAGTATTATAGTAGTTATATTCTTGTATACAGGGGCAGTATTATAGTAGTTATATTCTTGTATATAGGAATAGTATTATAGTAGTTGTAGTCTTGTATACAGGGGCAGTATTATAGTAGTTATATTCTTGTATATAGGGGGCAGTATTATAGTAGTTACATTCTTGTATATAGAAGCAGTATTATAGTAGTTATATTCTTGTATATAGGAGGCAGTATTATAGTAGTTATATTCTTGTATATAGGGTGTAGTATTATAGTAGTTATGTTCTTGTATATAGGGGGCAGTATTATAGTAGTTATATTCTTGTATGTAGGGGGCAGTATTATAGTAGTTATATTCTTGTATATAGGGGCCAGTATTATAGTAGTTATATTCTTGTATATAGGGGCAGTATTATAGTAGTTATATTCTTGTATATACGGGGCAGTATTATAGTAGTTATATTCTTGTATGTAGGGGGCAGTATTATAGTAGTTATATTCTTGTATATAGAGGCCAGTATTATAGTAGTTATATTCTTGTATATAGGAGCAGTATTATAGTAGTTATATTCTTGTATACAGGGGCAATATTATAGTAGTTATATGCTTGCATTTAGGGGGCAGTATTATAGTAGTTATGTTCTTGTATATAGGGGCAGTATTATAGTATTTATATTCTTGTATATAGGGGGCAGTATTATAATAGTTATAGTCTTGTATATAGGGGCAGTATTATAGTAGTTATATTCTTGTATATAGGGGGCAATATTATAGTAGTTATATTCTTGTATATAGGGGGCAGTATTATAGTAGTTATATTCTTGTATATAGAAGCAGTATTATAGTAGTTATATTCTTGTATATAGGGGCAGTATTATAGTAGTTATATTCTTGTATGTAGGGGGCAGTATTATAGTAGTTATATTCTTGTATATAGGGGCAGTATTATAGTAGTTATATTCTTGTATATAGGGGGCAGTATTATAATAGTTATAGTCTTGTATATAGGGGCAGTATTATAGTAGTTATATTCTTGTATATAGGGGGCAGTATTATAGTAGTTATATTCTTGTATATAGGGGCAGTATTATAGTAGTTATATTCTTGTACATGGGGGCAGTAGTATAGTGGTTATATTCTTGTATATAGGGGCAGTATTATAGTAGTTATATTCTTGTATATAGGAGCAGTATTATAGTAGTTATATTCTTGTATATAGGAGCAGTATTATAGTAGTTATATTCTTGTATATAGGAGCAGTATTATAGTAGTTATATTCTTGTATATAGGGGGCAGTATTATAGCAGTTATATTCTTGTATATAGGGGGCAGTATTATAGTAGTTATATTCTTGTATATAGAAGCAGTATTATAGTAGTTATATTCTTGTATATAGGCAATATTATAGTAGTTATATGCTTGCATTTAGGGGGCAGTATTATAGTAGTTATATTCTTGTATATAGGGGCAGTATTATAGTAGTTATATTCTTGTATATAGGGGGCAGTATTATAATAGTTATAGTCTTGTATATAGGGGCAGTATTATAGTAGTTATATTCTTGTATATAGGGGGCAGTATTATAGTAGTTATATTCTTGTACATGGGGGCAGTAGTATAGTGGTTATATTCTTGTAGTTATATTCTTGTATATAGGGGCAGTATTATAGTAGTTATATTCTTGTATATAGGAGCAGTATTATAGTAGTTATATTCTTGTATATAGGGGGCAGTATTATAGCAGTTATATTCTTGTATATAGGGGGCAGTATTATAGTAGTTATATTCTTGTATATAGAAGCAGTATTATAGTAGTTATATTCTTGTATATAGGCAATATTATAGTAGTTATATGCTTGCATTTAGGGGGCAGTATTATAGTAGTTATATTCTTGTATATAGGGGCAGTATTATAGTAGTTATATTCTTGTATATAGGGGGCAGTATTATAATAGTTATAGTCTTGTATATAGGGGCAGTATTATAGTAGTTATATTCTTGTATATAGGGGGCAGTATTATAGTAGTTATATTCTTGTACATGGAGGCAGTAGTATAGTGGTTATATTCTTGTAGTTATATTCTTGTATATAGGGGCAGTATTATAGTAGTTATATTCTTGTATATAGGAGCAGTATTATAGTAGTTATATTCTTGTATATAGGGGGCAGTATTATAGCAGTTATATTCTTGTATATAGGAGCAGTATTATAATAGTTATAGTCTTGTATATAGGGGCAGTATTATAGTAGTTATATTCTTGTATATAGGAGCAGTATTATAGTAGTTATATTCTTGTATATAGGGGCAGTATTATAGTAGTTATATTCTTGTATATAGGAGTAGTATTAGGCTGGGTTCACACGTGGCGGAATTTCACTTGAATTACGCTACGGACACTCCGCAGCGTTAATCCGCAGCGGAGCCGTTTCTCCATTGACTTCCACTTTTATTTAGCAGTATTCGTTTAGACGATGCGTAAAATTCCGCTGCGGAGCATGGGCTGCGGAGCGGAATTTGGTGTCCGCAGCATGATCTGTCTGTTGCAGACCAGTGGCGGACTGGTTGCGGACTCATGGCGGAATTTCTCCATTGACTTCAATGGAGATTCTAAATTCCGCAATGAAGTCCGCAGCTGTCATGCACATGTTATGTGTGGTGCGGATGCGTCTTGCTTTTTTGACATGATATTTCTTCATTCTGGCTGGACCTATGTATTTCTAGGTCTACAGCCAGACTGAGGAAGTCACTGGGGCTCCCGGAATTACGGGAGCGTTGCTAGGAGACGTCAGTAAATAGTCACTGTCCAGGGTGCTGAAAGAGTTAAGCGATCGGCAGTAACTGTTTCTGCACCCTGGACAGTGACTACCGATCCCAATAAACAGCAACCTGTAAAAAAAATAGAAGTTCATACTTACCGAGAACTCCCTGCTTCTGTCTCCAGTCCGGCTTCCCAGGATGACGTTTCAGTCTAAGTGACGCCTGCAGCCAATCACAGACTGCAGCGGTCACATGGACTGCCGCGTCATCCAGGGAGGTCGAGCTGGATGCCGAAAGAGGGACGCGTCACCAAGACAACGGCCGGTAAGTATGAAATTAGTTTACTTTCACTAGGCAAAGTGCTGTCCCTTTTCTCTATCCTGCACTGATAGAGAAGGGAAGCACTTTTACCGCAGTCCGCAGCAGCTAGTCCGCATCAATTTACTGCACATTTTGGGCAGATCCGCCGCAGAATCTGCAACGCAGATTCTGTGCGGCATTGATGCGGACAGTTGCGGAGGAAATCCGCCACGTGTGGGCATGCCCTTATAGTAGTAATATTCCTGTATATAGGAGCAGTATTATAGTAGTTATATTCTTGTATATAGGAGCAGTATTATAGTAGTTATATTCTTGTACATAGGGGGCAGTATTATAGTAGTTATATTCTTGTATATAGGAGCAGTATTATAATAGTTATAGTCTTGTATATAGGGGCAGTATTATAGTAGTTATATTCTTGTATATAGAGGCAGTATTATAGTAGTTATATTCTTGTATATAGGGGCAGTATTATAGTAGTTATATTCTTGTATATAGGGGCAGTATTATAGTAGTTATATTCTTGTATATAGGGGTTAGTATTATAGTAGTTATATTCTTTTATATAGGGGCAGTATTATAGTAGTTATATTCTTGTATATAGGGACAGTATTATAGTAGTTATATTCTTGTATATAGGAGCAGTATTATAGTAGTTATATTCTTGTATATAGGAGCAGTATTATAGTAGTTATATTCTTGCATATAGGGGCAGTATTATAGTAGTTATATTCTTGTATATAGGGGGAAGTATTATAGTAGTTATATTCTTGTATATAGGAGCAGTATTATAATAGTTATAGTCTTGTATATAGGGGCAGTATTATAGTAGTTATATTCTTGTATATAGGAGCAGTATTATAGTAGTTATATTCTTGTATATAGGGGGCAGTATTATAGTAGTTATATTCTTGTATATAGGAGTAGTATTATAGTAGTAATATTCCTGTATATAGGAGCAGTATTATAGTAGTTATATTCTTGTATATAGGGGGCAGTATTGTAGATATATTCTTGTATATAAGGGAAGTATTATAGTAGTTATCTTCTTGTATATAGGAGCAGTATTATAGTAGTTATATTCTTGTATATAGGAGAAGTATTATAGTAGTAATATTCCTGTATATAGGAGCAGTATTATAGTAGTTATATTCTTGTATATAGGGGGCAGTATTATAGTAGTTATATTCTTGTACATAGGGGGCAGTATTATAGTAGTTATATTCTTGTATATAGGAGCAGTATTATAATAGTTATAGTCTTGTATATAGGGGCAGTATTATAGTAGTTATATTCTTGTATATAGGAGCAGTATTATAATAGTTATAGTCTTGTATATAGGGGCAGTATTATAGTAGTTATATTCTTGTATATAGGGGCAGTATTATAATAGTTATAGTCTTGTATATAGGGGTAGTATTATAGTAGTTATATTCTTGTATATAGGAGCAGTATTATAGTAGTTATATTCTTGTATATAGGGGCAGTATTATAGTGGTTATATTCTTGTATATAGGGGGCAGTATTATAGTAGTTATATTCTTGTATATAGGGGCAGTATTATAGTAGTTATATTCTTGTATATAGGGAGCAGTATTATAGTAGTTATATTCTTGTATATAGGAGGCAGTATTATAGTAGTTATATTCTTGTATATAGGGGAAGTATTATAGTAGTTATATTCTTGTATATAGAGGCAGTATTATAGTAGTGATATTCTTGTATATAGAGGGCAGTATTATAGTAGTTATATTCTTGCATATAGGGGCAGTATTATAGTAGTTATATTCTTGTATATAGGGGGAAGTATTATAGTAGTTATATTCTTGTATATAGGAGCAGTATTATAATAGTTATAGTCTTGTATATAGGGGCAGTATTATAGTAGTTATATTCTTGTATATAGGAGCAGTATTATAGTAGTTATATTCTTGTATATAGGGGGCAGTATTATAGTAGTTATATTCTTGTATATAGGAGTAGTATTATAGTAGTAATATTCCTGTATATAGGAGCAGTATTATAGTAGTTATATTCTTGTATATAGGGGGCAGTATTGTAGATATATTCTTGTATATAAGGGAAGTATTATAGTAGTTATATTCTTGTATATAGGAGCAGTATTATAGTAGTTATATTCTTGTATATAGGAGTAGTATTATAGTAGTAATATTCCTGTATATAGGAGCAGTATTATAGTAGTTATATTCTTGTATATAGGGGGCAGTATTATAGTAGTTATATTCTTGTACATAGGGGGCAGTATTATAGTAGTTATATTCTTGTATATAGGAGCAGTATTATAATAGTTATAGTCTTGTATATAGGGGCAGTATTATAGTAGTTATATTCTTGTATATAGGAGCAGTATTATAATAGTTATAGTCTTGTATATAGGGGCAGTATTATAGTAGTTATATTCTTGTATATAGGGGCAGTATTATAATAGTTATAGTCTTGTATATAGGGGTAGTATTATAGTAGTTATATTCTTGTATATAGGAGCAGTATTATAGTAGTTATATTCTTGTATATAGGGGCAGTATTATAGTGGTTATATTCTTGTATATAGGGGGCAGTATTATAGTAGTTATATTCTTGTATATAGGGGCAGTATTATAGTAGTTATATTCTTGTATATAGGGAGCAGTATTATAGTAGTTATATTCTTGTATATAGGAGGCAGTATTATAGTAGTTATATTCTTGTATATAGGGGAAGTATTATAGTAGTTATATTCTTGTATATAGAGGCAGTATTATAGTAGTGATATTCTTGTATATAGAGGGCAGTATTATAGTAGTTATATTCTTGTATATAGAGAGCAGTATTATAGTAGTTATATAGGAGCAGTATTATAGTAGTTATATTCTTGTATATAGGAGCAGTATTATAGTAGTTATATTCTTGTATATAGGGGCAGTATTATAGCTGAAATTTGCATTTCCTGGAGTCCGGAGGCAGCACACAAATGAGATGTTATCTCCCTAGATGTAATTAGAAGAGAACAGGTTAACAAGCAATAACCAATTAACTAGTAATGCAAGGACCTCCTATATAAGGTCCAGGAAAAACCCACCTCCTTGTATGGTATGTAGCAGTTAAAATAATTAATCAGGGTGGGAAGCTGTGCTGCCTCCAGATTCCAGGAAATGAATATTTCGGTAAGCAAATTTCAGCTTTCCTGATCGTCCGTCGGCAGCACACAAATGAGATTTGTAAAGCTATGTTTATGGGGTGGGAGATCCAGTCGCTTTATTTAACACCCTTTAGCCAAAGGCTGAACCCGCGGGAGCAGAAACGTCCAAGCTATAGTGACGGATGAAGGTTGAAGGTGATGCCCAAGTTGCTGCTTTGCAGATCTGTTCTAAGGGCATACGACCAAATTCTGCCCATGAGGTTGCAATAGAACGAGTGGAGTGAGCTTTTACATGGATCTGAGCCGTCTGCCCGGACAGAGAATAACACAAACTGATGGTGTCTTTTATCCATCTAGCCAGGGTAGCTTCACTGGTCTTTGGCTTTGCCATGAAATTGTAAGAATAAGGATTGTGAATGGTTGAGTTGTCTGAAGGTATGAGAGCCCTGCTCTTTTTACATCCAGAGTATGTAGAGAGGTTTGATGATCCAATTCTGGTTCAGGAAAAAAAGACAGCTAGGATGATTTCCTATTCAACGTGTGACGCAGAAGGAATTTTAGGTCTGAAATTTGGAAGAGTTTGAAGGATGATGCAGTCATGTAATATGCGAGATATGGCTCTTTGCATGACAGGGCCTGCAGTTCTCCTACTCTCTTTACCGAAGTGATTGCCACTAAGAATAGAGTTTTGAAGGATATGTCTTTCAGGCTAGCTTGGAGAATAGGTTCTAATAGAGGACTTGTTAATGCTTGGAGGCCCAAGGACAAATCCCATGAAGGAACAGGATTATGAACCTCCGGTTTTAGATTTCTTATAGCTTTGAAGAATCTACGGATCAGAGCCGGATTAGAAAATTTTGATTCTAATTGAGCATTTATGGCTGTGCAGTGCACCTTCAGCGTGATGTATTTAAGGCCTTTGTTGATACCTTCTTGGAGAAATTGAAGAAGGGATGCGAGAACGTCCATAGAGACGGAGTTTGAGACACACCAGTTTTTATAGATATTCCAGACTCTATCGTACACAGAAATGGTGGCTGGTTTTCTAGCCGCAAGTAGTGTTTAAATGACCACTTCTGACATGCCTGATTGAGCGGGAGTCCCTAAAACAGTCTCCAAACCGTCAGATGTAAGTTTCAGACCTGTTGGTGAAAGTAACCTTCCTGGATGAGGATGTCTTGATGGGCTGGCAGTTTCCAGAATCTGCCTCTCGAAATATATAATGCAAGAGAAAACCAAGCCCGGCGTGGCCAGAAGGGTATCACTGCGATGGCTTCTGCTTTCTCATCTAAGATTTTCCTGAGGAGTTCCTGAATTAGAGGAAGAGGCAGGAAGACATAGATCAACTTGTTGGATCAACTGATCGACTGTCTATGGCTACTGTGTGACCTATTGGGGACAGAGAAAAAAAATAAATTTTTGTTTTCGTGTTGTCCCATGATGCCATCACGTCTAGATCTGGTAATCCCATCCTCATGGTGATCGGTCTGAATATCTCTGGATTCAGGCTCCATTCTCCTGAATGTAGAATGTTCCGACTTAGCCAGACTGCTTTGAGAGAACCCCGGATATGGACTGCCGAATATTCAGAAGATTGGATTCGGACCATGTCATTATAGCTCTGCACTCTTTGGAAAGTTGATGACTCCTTGTGCCGCCATGTTTGTTTATATAGTAGACTGATGCCAGGTTGTCTGTCTGGACCAGGACATTGAGATTATGAAGGACAGAGTGAAAATGATGAAGTGCTAGCTTGACCGCTTTCAATTCTCTTAGGTTGGATGAAAGAGACTTCTCCTGAGGCGACCATAACTGTTGGATCCAATGATTTTCTACATGAGCACCAAAGCCCAAAGAGGATGCATCCGTTGTGAGAGTCACCTGAGGATGAGGAGTCAGAGTTCTGCCTGAGAGAAAGTCTGAGGGGATTTAGCCACCATAGTAGATCTCTCATGGTGTGGAGAGAGAGATGACTTTGTCTAGACCTGTCAGGTTCTTGTTCCATAGGGCCAGTATGTTTGATTGTAAATATCTTATGTGGGCTCTGGCCCAGGGAACTGCATCTATGGATGATGTTAACAGCCCCAGTACCCTCATGGATGACCGGGTAGAGACTCTGCGGTCTGAGATTAAGTCAGTCACTTCTGTCACAATTCTCCTTCTCCTTTCTAAAGATAATCTTAGGGACATAAATTTAGAGTTGATCAGGAACCCTAAGAACTTTATCTCCTGGACCGGAATGAGTTGAGATTTCTTCTGATTTATCAGGAACCCATGATCTTTCAGAGCTCTCAGTCACTTGAAGATGGAGAATTAGATCTTCTTTGGAGGGGGAGACAATTAGCCAGTCGCCTAGATATGGAAACACTGTTACCCCTTGGAGACGAAGGACTGCAGTGAGAACTACCACAATTTTGGTACACACCCGAGGTGTTGAGGTGAAGCTGAACGGGCGACACTTGAATTGGTAGTGAAGAGTTTGTGACTTGTTCTGGATGGCTATCCTGAGATATTTCCAGTGGCTTTGTAAGATGGGAACATGTAGATATGCATCTGTTAGATCTATGGATGCCATAAACTGTCTTTTTGAAGATTGGCAAGGACAGATCGAATAGTTTCCATCTAGAATTTATTTATTTTTATTTTTTTCCAAGAACTTGTTTAGATATGTGATATGTATCTATAATTAGGTGCCATTTATTTATTTTTTATTTTTTTCTGGTTTTGGACAAGAAAAAAATTCTGGAACATACTAATTTCCCTTTTTGTTTGGATGGGATCAATTCCAAGGTTCCTTTCTTTATAAATTCTTGAACCAGATCTATCAATACTAGAGTTGCTTGATTGATGAAAAATTTGTACAGGGGGGGGGAGCGTTTGAATTCTAGGGAGTACCCCCTTTGAATTGTGGAGGACACCCACTCGTCTGAGGACTAAGGAGGTCTTTGACCAAATGGACAAAAAAAGATGTAGTCTTCCTCCCACCTGCGCTTTTACAGCTCTGGCGTCATAAATCATTGGGTTTTGGGTTCTGCTTCTTTTTGAAGTTACCCGGGTTGTCTTGGCGAGGTCTGGACCGCCACTGCTTATTCTTTCTGAATTTTGGGGACCTCTTTCTTTTGAAAACGAAAAGGACCTAAAACTGGGGTTAGGTATTTTCGTTTGAGGAAAGGAGTGACCCTTCCCATTTTCAAGAGCTTTCAACTGTGGACCAAACAGATTACCTGACTGAAAAGGCAAATTACAACAATTTGTCTTGGCAGGAATAGAGGTAGTGACTCCAAAGTGTCATCTATAGGCACCCCATCCTCTAAATCTTGGGTTAACTGGCTTAACCACACACGTACGGCTCTAGCCACGGAACCGCAGAGAAAAAAACATTTTACATGCAGCAGCTGCAGATAAATAGGATTTTTTTTTTTTTTTTTTAAATAACCCATTAGCCTTCCTGTCCATAGGGTCTGGAGCAGGGTAGAATCTGCTGATGGGAATATGGATTCTTTAGAGCACTTGGCATCTATTTTTGGTACAGAGTCTCACTGATCCACATAATGAGAATACATTTTATAGGTGGATTTAAACTTTGCTCAAATCTCTTTCCAGGCTTAGCCCATTCCCTCTGCAAACACTCAGTGAGGACAGCGGCCTGGAAGACCTTTATCTGTAGTGATAGGAAAGTAAAAGAGCGGCTCTTTATTACACTTATACTTTGTGTCTTTTTTAGACTCCATAGTGGCTTTTACCGCTTTAATGAGAGGGGGCAAAATTCTCTTTCTTGAGAAGAAAAAGATCCTCAGGATCATCAGAGTCTTCATCAATAGAAATATTTTCCCCTTCAGATGATGGGGATACACTAGAGGATGATGGGGAAGTTGCTCTGGCTGGGTTATGCTTACTCTTTTTATGAGAAGATTTAACCCCTTCAAATGTGGAGGAAAATTGCTCTTTAAACCAAGACAAGCAGGATTGGGCTTCAGCCCTCTGAGGACCCTGTTCCTCGGTGTCACAACATATAGAACATATATTTAAAGCTGCTTCTTCAGACAGGGGCGGCTGCATCTCACACATTCTATGTCTAGGTTTTCTCTATCCATTGACATGTCTGGAGGAGGACATCTAGCAGAAAACAGAGAGAAAGCCATTAGGATAAGAGGCAACACCTGCAATCAACATGCAACATAGAAGTAGAAACAGAGCCAAGAAAACCAAACTCAGCAAGTAAAGACATAGGGCATGACCACACGTGGCGGATTTCCTCCGCAACTGTCCGCATCAATGCCGCACAGAATCTGCGTTGCAGATTCTGCTGCGGATCTGCACAAAATGTGCAGTAAATTGATGCGGACTAGCTGCTGCGGACTGTGGGAAAAGTGCTTCTCTTCTCTCTATCAGTGCAGGATAGAGAGAAGGGACAGCACTTTCCCTAGTGAAAGTAAACTAATTTCATACTTACCGGCCGTTGTCTTGGTGACGCGTCCCTCTTTCGGCATCCAGCCCGACCTTCCTAGATGACGCGGCAGTCCATGTTACCGCTGCAGCCTGTTATTGGCCTGTGATTGGCTGCAGCCGTCACTTAGACTGAAACGTCATCCTGGGAAGCCGGACTGGAGACAGAAGCAGGGAGTTCTCGGTAAGTATGAACTTCTATCTTTTTACAGATACATGTATATTGAGATCGGTAGTCACTGTCCAGGGTGCAGAAACAGTTACTGCCGATCGCTTAACTCTTTCAGCACCCTGGACAGTGACTATTTACTGACGTCTCCTAGCAACGCTCCCGTCATTACGGGAGCCCCATTGACTTCCTCAGTCTGGCTGTAGACCTAGAAATACATAGGTCCAGCCAGAATGAAGAAATGTCAAGTTAAAAAAGCAAGACGGATCCGCAGCACACATAACATGTGCATGACAGCTGCGGACTTCATTGCGGAAATTAGAATCTCCATTGAAGTCAATGGAGAAATTCCGCCATGAGTCCGCCACTGCTCCGCAACAGACAGAGCATGCTGCGTACACCAAATTCCGCTCCGCAGCCTATGCTCCGCAGCGGAATTTTACGCCTCGTCTAAACGAACACTGCTAAATTAAAGTGTAAGTCAATGGACAAACGGCACCGCTGCGGATTAACGCTGCGGAGTGTCCGCAGCGGAATTTAAGTGAAATTCCGCCACGTGTGAACCCAGCCTTAGGGTATGTTCACACGGCCTATTTACGGACGTAATTCGGGCGTTTTTGCCCCGAATTACGTTTGAAAATAGCGCCTCAATAGCGCTGACAAACATCTGCCCATTGAAAGCAAAGGGCAGACGTTTGACTGTTCACACGAGGCGTATATTTACGCGCCGCTGTCAAATGACGGCGCGTAAATAGACGCCCGCGTCAAAGAAGTGACCTGTCACTTCTTGGGGCGTAATTGGAGCCGTTATTCATTGATTCCAATGAAAAGCAGCGCTAATTACGTCCGTAATGGACGCGGCGTTCAAGCGCCTGCACATGCCGTTACGGCTGAAATTACGGGGATGTTTTCAGGCTGAAACATCCCCGTAATTTCAGCCATAACGGACGCCCTCGTGTGAACATACCCTTAGGGTATGTGCACACGTAGTGACCAAAAACGTCTGAAAATCCAGAGCTGTTTTCAAGGGAAAACAGCCCCTGCTTTTCAGACGTTTTTTGACCAACTCGCATTTTTCGCAGCGTTTTTCGCGCCGTTTTCGCGGCGTTTTTAACGTCCGTTTTTGGAGCTGTTTTCATTGGAGTCTATGAGAAAACAGCTCCAAAAACGTCCAAAGAAGTGTCCTGCACTTCTTTTGACGAGGCTGTATTTTTACGCGTCGTCGTTTGACAGCTGTCAAACGACGACGCGTAAATAACAGGTCGTCTGCACAGTACGTCGGCAAACCCATTCAAATGAATGGGCAGATGTTTGCCGACATATTGTAGCCCTATTTTCAGACGTAAAACGAGGCATAATACGCCTCGTTTACATCTGAAAATAGGTCGTGTGAACCCAGCCTAAGGGTATGTGCACACACACTAATTACGTCCGTAATGGACGGACGTATTTCGGCCGGAAGTCCCGGACCGAACTCAGTGCAGGGAGCCGGGCTCCTAGCATCATAGTTATGTACGATGCTAGGAGTCCCTGCCTCGCTGCAGGACAACTGTCCCGTACTGAAAACATGATTACAGTACGGGACAGTTGTCCTGCACAGAGGCAGGGACTCCTAGCGTCGTACATAACTATGATGCTAGGAGCCCGGCTCCCTGCACTGAGTTCGGTCCGGGACTTCCGGCCGAAATACGTCCGTCCATTACGGACGTTAATGTGCTCGTGTGAACCCAGCCTAAGGCTGGGTTCACACAACCTATTTTCAGACATAAACGAGGCGTATAATGCCTCGTTTTACGTCTGAAAATAGGGCTCCAATACGTCGGCAAACATCTGCCCATTCATTTGAATGGGTTTGCCGACGTACTGTGCAGACGACCTGTTATTTACGCGTCGTCGTTTGACAGCTGTCAAACGACGACGCGTAAAAATACAGCCTCGTCAAAAGAAGTGCAGGACACTTATATACATTATATGCGGGACACTTCTATACATTATATGCGGGACACTTATATACATTATATGCGGGACACTTATATACATTATATGCGGGACACTTATATACATTATATGCGGGACACTTATATACATTATATGCGGGACACATATACATTATATGCGGGACACTTATATACATTATATGTGGGACACTTTTATACATTATATGCGGGACACTTATATACATTATATGCGGGACACTTATATACATTATATGCGGGACACTTCTATACATTATATGCGGGACACTTCTATACATTATATGCGGGACACTTCTATACATTATATGCGGGACACTTATATACATTATATGCGGGACACTTATATACATTATATGCGGGACACTTATATACATTATATGCGGGACACATATACATTATATGCGGGACACTTATATACATTATATGTGGGACACTTTTATACATTATATGCGGGACACTTATATACATTATATGCGGGACACTTATATACATTATATGCGGGACACTTCTATACATTATATGCGGGACACTTCTATACATTATATGCGGGACACTTCTATACATTATATGCGGGACACTTATATACATTATATGCGGGACACTTATATACATTATATGCGGGACACTTATATACATTATATGCGGGACACTTATATACATTATATGCGGGACACTTATATACATTATATGCAGGACACTTATATACATTATGTGCGGGACACTTATATACATTATATGCGGGACACTTATATACATTATATGCGGGACACTTATATACATTATATGCGGGACACTTATATACATTATATGCGGGACACTTATATACATTATATGCGGGACACTTATATACATTATATGCGGGACACTTATATACATTATGTGCGGGACACTTATATACATTATGTGCGGGACACTTATATACATTATATGCGGGACACTTCTATACATTATATGCGGGACACTTATATACATTATATGCGGGGCACTTCTATACATTATATGCGGGGCACTTCTATACATTATATGCGGGACACTTATATACATTACATGCGGGACACTTATATACATTATATGCGGGACACTTATATACATTACATGCGGGACACTTATATACATTACATGCGGGACACTTATATACATTACATGCGGGACACTTATATACATTACATGCGGGACACTTATATACATTACATGCGGGCCACTTATATACATTATATGAGGGGCACTTATATACATTACATGCGGGACACTTATATACATTACATGCGGGACACTTATATACATTATATGCGGGACACTTATATACATTATATGCGGGACACTTATATACATTATATGCGGGACACTTATATACATTATATGCGGGACACTTATATACATTATATGCGGGACACTTATATACATTATATGCGGGACACTTATATACATTATATGCGGGACACTTATATACATTATATGCGGGACACTTATATACATTATATGCGGGACACTTATATACATTATATGCGGGACACTTATATACATTATATGCAGGACACTTATATACATTATATGCAGGGCACTTCTATACATTATATGCGGGACACTTATATACATTATATGCGGGACACTTATATACATTATATGCGGGACACTTATATACATTATATGCGGGACACTTATATACATTATATGCGGGACACTTATATACATTATATGCGGGACACTTATATACATTATATGCAGGGCACTTCTTTCAGACGTAATTTGAGCCGTTCTTCATTGAACTCAATGAAGAGCAGCTAAAAATTTACGGCTGTCAGAGAAGCCTCGCAAAATGCGAGGAGGAGCATTTACGTGTGAAACGAGGCAGCTGTTTTCTCCTGAAAACAGTCTGTCTTTTCAGACGTAAAAGCCAGCTAGCGTGTGCACATACCCTTAGAGTTTTGGTAACAAAAGAGCAACAGCCGCTGTTTATAATGTATAGTACACACAATAAATACATCAAACTTTTTCCACAGATGACCATCAGACTCCCATAGGGACATTACTCACGTGGCAGGAACCGAGGATTCTGCTGCTTAGGCAATGGTGTAATCAAACACATAGCGCCAAAGTTTAAATATCCTCCGAAATCCCATGTATGCGCGCGTCCAAGCCCAGACTGCGACTACATCCCGCACGCGGAAACAAGCAAGGGATTTACCTTAGATGGCGTCATCTTACGGCAAGCGAGATCGTGCCCGCGCCATCTTTGCCCGGAGTCAGATGGTCAAACACCGACACCTTCTTTGCACGATTCCCAGGAAGTGCATTGAGAAGGGAAAACCATGTACGGCTGCCTAAGCAGGACACTGGTATATTTGTGTGTCCAATATGCCAGTAACACACACAGGTGCAGCAGATGCAGCACAGCCATAGAGTTTTAAATTAAAATAAAGAAATAAAAAAAACAAAGGGGCATAATGGCTCTTCTGGTATACAGCCCGGCATGATAGATAAAGAAGGAAGGAAGAAAATAACTAAATAAGGACTCCAAAGATTCCCACCTGTAATCTTCTAAACATGAAGAGAAATAAAAATACAAGGAGGTGGGGTTTCCCTGGGCCTTATATAGGAGGTCCTTGCATTCATTATTAATTGGTTATTGCTTGTTAACCTGTTCTCTTCTAATTACATCTAGGGAGATAACATCTCATTTGTGTGCTGCCGATGGATGATCAGGAAAGTAGTTATATCCTTGTATATAGGGAGCGGTATTATAGTAGTTATATTCTTGTATATAGGAGCAGTATTATAGTAGTTATATTCTTGTATATAGGGAGCGGTATTATAGTAGTTATATTCTTGTATATAGGAGCAGTATTATAGTAGTTATATCCTTGTATATAGGGAGCGGTATTATAGTAGTTATATTCTTGTATATAGGAGCAGTATTATAGTAGTTATATTCTTGTATATAGGGAGCAGTATTATAGTAGTTATATTCTTGTATATAGGAGCAGTATTATAGTAGTTATATTCTTGAATATAGGAGCAGTATTATAGTAGTTATACTCTTGTATATAGGGGGCAGTATTATAGTAGTTATATTCTTGTACATAGGGGGCAGTATTATAGTAGTTATATTCTTTTATATAGGGAGCAGTATTATAGTATTTATATTCTTGTATATAGGAGCAGTATTATAGTAGTTATATTCTTGTATATAGGGGCAGTATTATAGTAGTTATATTCTTGTATATATTTTTGTATATAGGAGGTAGTATTATAGTAGTTATATTCTTGTACATAGGGAGCAGTATTATAGTAGTTATATTCTTGTATATAGGAGGCAGTATTATAGTAGTTATATTCTTTATATTATAGTATTTATATTCTTGTATATAGGAGCAGTATTATAGTAGTTACATTCTGGTGTATATATAGGAGCAGTATTATAATAGTTATATTCTGGTGTATATATAGGAGCAGTATTATAGTAGTTATATTCTTGTACATAGAGGGAAGTATTATAGTAGTTATATTCTGGTATATATAGGAGCAGTATTATAGTAGTTATATTCTTGTATGTAGGAGCAGTATTATAGTAGTGATATTCTTGTATATAGGGAGCAGTATTATAGTAGTTATATTCTTGTATATAGACGGCAGTATTATAGTAGTTATATTCTTATATATAGGAGGCAGTATTATAGTAGTTATATTCTTGTATATAGAGGGAAGTATTATAGTAGTTATATTCTTGTATATAGAGGGAATTATTATAGTAGTTATATTCTTGTATATAGGGGGCGGTATTATAGTAGTTATATTCTTGTATATAGGGGCAGTATTATAGTAGTTATATTCTTGTATATAGGGGTAGTATTATAGTAGTTATATTCTTGTATATAGGGGCAGTATTATAGTAGTTATATTCTTGTATATAGGAGGCAGTATTATAGTAGTTATATTCTTGTACATAGAGGGAAGTATTATAGTAGTTATATTCTTGTATATAGGAACAGTATTATAGTAGTTATATTCTGGTATATATAGGAGCAGTATTATAGTAGTTATATTCTTGTATGTAGGAGCAGTATTATAGTAGTTATATTCTTGTATATAGGGAGCAGTATTATAGTAGTTATATTCTTGTATATAGGAGGCAGTATTATAGTAGTTATATTCTTATATATAGGAGGCAGTATTATAGTAGTTATATTCTTGTACATAGAGGGAAGTATTATAGTAGTTATATTCTGGTATATATAGGAGCAGTATTATAGTAGTTATATTCTTGTATGTAGGAGCAGTATTATAGTAGTGATATTCTTGTATATAGGGAGCAGTATTATAGTAGTTATATTCTTGTATATAGACGGCAGTATTATAGTAGTTATATTCTTATATATAGGAGGCAGTATTATAGTAGTTATATTCTTGTATATAGAGGGAAGTATTATAGTAGTTATATTCTTGTATATAGAGGGAATTATTATAGTAGTTATATTCTTGTATATAGGGGCAGTATTATAGTAGTTATATTCTTGTATATAGGGGTAGTATTATAGTAGTTATATTCTTGTATATAGGGGCAGTATTATAGTAGTTATATTCTTGTATATAGGAGGCAGTATTATAGTAGTTATATTCTTGTACATAGAGGGAAGTATTATAGTAGTTATATTCTTGTATATAGGAACAGTATTATAGTAGTTCTATTCTTGTATATAGGAGCAGTATTATAGTAGTTATATTCTTGTATATAGGGGCAGTATTATAGTAGGTATATTCTTGTATATAGGGAGCAATATTATAGTAGTTATATTCTTGTATATAGGAGGCAGTATTATAGTAGTTATATTCTTGTATATAGGAGCAGTATTATAGTAGTTATATTCTTGTACATAGAGGGCAGTATTATAGTAGTTATATTCTTGTATATAGGAGCAGTATTATAGTAGCTATATTCTTGTACATAGAGGGCAGTATTATAGTAGTTATATTCTTGTATATAGGGGAAGTATAAGGGCATGGCCAGACGTGGCGGAATTGCTCTGGAATTCCGCTGCGGACACTCCGCAGCTGAAATCCGCAGCGGACCCGTTTCTCCATTGCCTTCCACAGCTTTTTAGTAGGGTTCGATTGCACGTTGCGGACAATTCCGCTGCGGAGCATAGGCTGTGGTGCGGAATTTGGTATCCGCAGCATATAATGGTTGTTGCGGACGTGTGGCGGACTGGTTGCGGACTCATTTCGGAATTTCTCCATTGACTTCAATGGAGATTCAAAATTCTGCAATGAAGTCCGCAGCTGTCATGTACATGTTATGTGTGCTGCGGAGCGTATTGGATTTTTAACATGACATTTCTTCATTCTGGCTGGACCTATGTATTTCTAGGTCTACAGCCAGACTGAGGAAGTCAATGGGGCTCCTGTAATTACGGGTGACTACGTGTGTGTGCACCCGTAATTACGGGAGCGTTGCTAGGCGTCGTCAGTAAATAGTCACTGTCCAGGGTGCTGAAAGAGTTAAGCGATCGGCCGTAACTGTTTCAGCACCCTGGACGGTGACTTCCGATCACAATATACATCAACCTGTAAAAAAATAGAAGTTCCTACTTACCGAGAACTCCCTGCTTCTTCCTCCAGTCCGGCCTCCCGGGATGATGTTTCAGTCCAAGTGACGGCTGCAGCCACTCACAGGCCAATCACAGGCTGCAGCGGTCACATGGACTGCCGCGTCATCCAGGGAGGTCGGGCTGGATGCCAAAAGAGGGACGCGTCACCAAGACAACGGCCGGTAAGTATGAAATTCTTTTACTTTCACTAGGGAAAGGGCTGTCCCTTCTCTCTATCCTGCACTGAAAGAGAGAATGGAAGTATTTCCCCTCAATACGCAACGGCTTGTATATAGGGGCAGTATTATAGTAGTTATATGCTTGTATATAGGGGCTGTATTATAGTAGTTATATTCTTGTATATAGGAGCAGTATTATAGTAGTTATATTCTTGTATATAGGGGCTGTATTATAGTAGTTATATTCTTGTATATAGGAGCAGTATTATAGCAGTTATATTCTTGTATATAGGGAGCAGTATTATAGTAGTTATATTCTTGTATATAGGAGGCAGTATTATAGTAGTTATAGTCTTGAATATAGGGAGCAGTATTATAGTAGTTATATTCTTGTATATAGGGGGCAGTATTATAGTAGTTATATTCTTCTATATAGGGGCAGTATTATAGTAGTTATATTCTTGTATATAGGGGTAGTATTATAGTAGTTATATTCTTGTATATAGGAGCAGTATTATAGTATTTATATTCTTGTATATAGGAGCAGTATTATAGTAGTTATATTCTTGTATATAGGGGCAGTATTATAGTAGTTATATTCTTGTATATAGGAGGCAGTATTATAGTAGTTATATTCTTGTATATAGGGGAAGTATTATAGTAGTTATATCCTTGTATATAGGAGCAGTATTATAGTAGTTATATTCTTGTATATAGGGAACAGTATTATAGTAGTTATATTCTTGTATAGAGGAGCAGTATTATAGTAGTTATATTCTTGTATATAGGAGGCAGTATTATAGTAGTTATATTCTTGTATATAGGGGTAGTATTATAGTAGTTATATTCTTGTATATAGGAGCAGTATTATAGTATTTATATTCTTGTATATAGGAGCAGTATTATAGTAGTTATATTCTTGTATATAGGGGCAGTATTATAGTAGTTATATTCTTGTATATAGGAGGCACTATTATAGTAGTTATATTCTTGTATATAGGGGGCAGTATTATAGTAGTTATATTCTTGTATAAAGGAGCAGTATTATAGTAGTTATCTTGTATATAGGGGACAGTATTATAGTAGTTATAGTCTTGTACATAGGGAGCAGTATTATAGTAGGTATATTCTTGTATATAGGGGGCAGTATTACAGTAGTTATATTCTTCTATATAGGGGGCAGTATTATAGTCGTTATATTCTTGTATATAGGAGCAGTATTATAGCAGTTATATTCTTGAATATAGGGAGCAGTATTATAGTAGTTATATTCTTGAATATAGGGAGCAGTATTATAGTAGTTATATTCTTGTATATAGGAGCAGTATTATAGTAGTTATATTCTTGTATATAGGAGCAGTATTATAGTAGTTATATTCTTGTATATAGGAGCAGTATTACAGTAGTTATATTCTTGTACATAGGGAGCAGTATTATAGTAGTTATATTCCAGTACATAGGGGGCAGTATTATAGTTATATTCTTGTATATAGGAGCAGTATTATAGTAGTTATAATCTTGTATATAGGGGCAGTATTATAGTAGTTATATCCTTGTATATAGCGGGCAGTATTATAGTAGTTATATTCTTGTATATAGGAGCAGTATTATAGTAGTTATATTCTTGTATATAGGAGCAGTATTATAGTAGTTATATTGTATATAGGGGGCAGTATTATAGTAGTTATATTCTTGTATATAGGGGTAGTATTATAGTAGTTATAATCTTGTATATAGGAGCAGTATTATAGTAGTTATATTCTTGTATATAGGGGGCAGTACTATAGTAGTTATATTCTTGTATATAGGAGCAGTATTAGAGTAGTTCTATGCTTGTATATAGGGGTAGTATTATAGTAGTTATAATCTTATATATAGGGGCAGTATTATAGTAGTTATATTCTTGTATATAGGGGGCAGTATTATAGTAGTTATATTCTTGTATATAGGGGCAGTATTATAGTAGTTATATTCTTGTATATAGGGGGTAGTATTATAATAGTTATAATCTTGTATATAGGGGCAGTATTATAGTAGTTATAATCTTGTATATAGGGGCAGTATTATAGTAGTTATATTCTTGTATATAGGGGCAGTATTATAGTAGTTATATTCTTATATATAGGAGGCAGTATTATAGTAGTTATATTCTTGTATATAGGAGGCAGTATTATAGTAGTTATATTCTTGTATATAGGGGCAATATTATAGTAGTTATATGCTTGTATATAGGGGCAGTATTATAATAGTTATAATCTTGTATATAGGGGCAGTATTATAGTAGTTATATTCTTGTATATAGGGGCAGTATTATAGTAGTTATATTCTTGTATATAGGGGGCAGTATTATAGTAGTTATATTCTTGTATATAGGGGGCAGTATTATAGTAGTTATATTCTTGTATATAGGGGGCAGTATTATAGTAGTTATATTCTTGTATATAGGTGGCAGTATTATAGTAGTTATATTCTTGTATATAGGGGCAGTATTATAGTAGTTATATTCTTGTATATAGGGGGCAGTATTATAGTAGTTATATTCTTGTATATAGGGGCAGTATTATAGTAGTTATAATCTTGTATATAGGGGCAGTATTATAGTAGTTATATCCTTGTACATAGTTTCCATTATAATAGGCAATCTATGATCCTTAGAAATGGGAATATTGGACCCATAAGATATACATTAAGGACAATGGTTTCTTATCCATTAATGTTACATTTATACAGACTTTCTCCATGTATATATTATAGATTGAAAAGCTCTTTTCAATCTTTGTAGCTATGGAGTTAGACAGCAGTTTAGTACATCAGGCATCGATATCACAGATAACACCATTTACAAGCTTGGCCTTTCAAAAATTCCCAAACTCATGTAACAGAAAATGTAAATACTCCTGACACAGTTCCCTCTATATAACCTCTTACTAGATTCTATTCCTTTCTCGATTTCCTCATCCTCTGAGGCCGATGTCCCCTCCTCCCTCCCTTTTTTTACAAGTTGGCAATCGCCTTCATGTTTGCTGGAACAGAGCCATTCATAATAATGAAAGATGAGATGTATCAAAAATGGCAAAAATCGCACTCCACAAATGTCCAAATATTTTCAACAGCACAATCAAAAGATTTCCTATTATAACCAATAACATAATGAAATTAGCATGTCAGCGGCTACAATTCAAATATCTTTCCAGAAATAAGAAGCTACATAAATCATAAAGTAACAATAAATGCATGGGCCCTGATATATACAGTACAATGGTGGGTGGCCCAGATGCTGCTGCGCATCTCCACATTCCCAGCCACAAGATAAGTATCCAGCGCTCATAAAGGAAGAAGGGACATTCAAGTCAATTGCTGCTTCAAAGAGATACAAAATAAAGTGTCTCACAGATCTATGTCTTTTCCTGTACGTGATGTAGATATAGTTTTGTCTCCCTTTCTCTCTCTGTAGATAACATAGGTAGGCACAGATAGTACTACCTCCCTGTACATGATGTAGGCACAGATATTATTACCTCCTGACACTCCCTTAAAATTATGTAGGCACAGATAGTACTGCCGCTCTGTCTTTTCCTGTTAATGATGTAGGTACAGGCAGTACTTCCTCCATATCTCATCCTGTAAATTATGTAGATACGGATAGTACTGCCTACCTGTCTCTTCCTGTACATGGTGTAGGTAGAGATAGTACTGCCTCCCTGTCTCTTCCTGTACATGGTGTAGGTAGAGATAGTACTACCTCCCTGTCTCTCCCTGTAAATGATATAGCAAAAGATAGTACTATGTCCCTCTCTCCCTGTATATAATGAAGGTACAGATAGTACTACCTCCCTGTCTGTCCCTGTAAATGATATAGGAAAAGATAGTACTATGTCCCTCTCTCCCTGTATATAATGAAGGTACAGATAGTACGACCTCCCTGTGTCTTCCTGTAAATGATGCAATGCTACAGACATACCTCCCAACTTTTGAATTCGGAAAAGAGGGACATTTTTAAGCCACGCCCAATATCCCGCATAAACACATCAAATCACAACCAGATCCTTCTGCAAATAACGCGCGCACATTCTCACTGCGGATCTCTAGACTGTCTGGATATCACAGATATTATGGATCCGGTTATGTCGTCTTTATGTTCCTTTTCCTATCTTGGGTATAACATTTGCTCATCACGGCGGCGGCAGCTGCAGGACAAACCAAAAGGCTGAGAACAATGAAAGTCAAGAGGGAGACCCTGTGGTGGATGACTTTTCAATTGACAGGTAGCCGAGTTACATGATGGGGATTTTTTTTTCCAGCTGTGTAACTCTGCTACCAGTCATTGGAAAAATCATCCACCAGAGCCCCCCTGTAGATCGCTCCACACATAGCCCCCTGTAGATAGCGCCACACACAGCCCCCCTGTAGATAGCTCCACACAAAGCCCCCCTGTAGATAGCTCCAGATACAGCCCCCCTGTACATAGCTACAGACACAGCCCCCCTGTAGATAGCTCCACACACAGCCCCCCTGTACATAGCTCCACACACAGCCCCCCTGTACATAGCTCCAAACAGAGCCCCCTGTAAATAGCGCCAAACACAGCCCCCTGTAGATAGCTCGACACACAGCCCCCCTGTAGATAGCTCCACACACAGCCCCCCTGTAGATCGCTCCACACACAGCCCCCCTGTACATAGCACCAGACACAGCCCCCCTGTAGATCACTCCACACACAACCCCCCTGTAGATAGCGCCACACACAGCCCCCCTGTAGATAGCTCCACACACAGCCCCCCTGTAGATAGCTCCAGATACAGCCCCCCTGTACATAGCTACAGACACAGCCCCCCTGTAGATAGCTCCACACACAGCCCCCCTGTACATAGCTCCACACACAGCCCCCCTGTACATAGCTCCAAACAGAGCCCCCTGTAAATAGCGCCAAACACAGCCCCCTGTAGATAGCTCGACACACAGCCCCCCTGTAGATAGCTCCACACACAGCCCCCCTGTAGATCGCTCCACACACAGCCCCCCTGTACATAGCACCAGACACAGCCCCCCTGTAGATCACTCCACACACAGCCCCCCTGTAGATAGCGCCACACACAGCCCCCCTGTAGATAGCGCAACACACAGCCCCCTGTAGATAGCTCCACACATAGCCCCTGTAGATAGCGCCACACACAGCCCCCTGTAGATAGTGCCACACACGGCCCCTTTAGATAGCGCCACACACAGCCCCCTGTAGATAGCTCCACACACAGCCCCCTGTAGATAGCGCCACACACAGCCCCTCCTGTACATAGCTCCACACACAGCCCCATAGCACCACACACAGCCCCCCTGTACATAGCTCCACACACAGCCCCCCTGTAGATTGCTCCACACAGCCCCCCTGTTCATAGCGCCAGACACAGCCCCCCTGTAGATAGCTCCAGATACAGCCCCCTTGTAGATAGCTCCACACACAGCCCCCCTGTAGATAGCTCCACACATAGCCCCCTGTAGAAGCTCCACACACAGCCCCCCTCTGTAGATAGCTCCACACACAGCCCCCCTGTAGATAGCGCCAGACACAGCCCCCCAGTAGATTGCTCCACACACAGCCCCCCTGTACATAGCTCCACACACAGCCCCCCTGTAGATAGCTCCAGATACAGCCCCCCTATAGATAGCTCCACACACAGCCCCCTGTAGATAGCTCCAGATACAGCCCCCCTGTAGATAGCTCCACACATAGCCCCACTGTAGATAGCTCCAGATACAGTCCTCCTGTAGATTGCTCCACACACCCCCCCTTGTACATAGCACCAGACACAGCCCCCTGTACATAGCGCCAGGCATAGCCCCCCTGTAGATAGCTCCAGATACAGCCCCCCTGTAGATAACTCCACACATAGCCCCCCTGTACATAGTGCTGGACACAGCCCCCCTGTAGATAGCTCCAGATACAGCCCCCCTGTAGATAGCTCCACAGCATTGCCCCCTGTAGATAGCTCCAGATACAGCCCCCCTGTAGATTGCTCCACACAGCCCCCTTGTACATAACGCCAGACACAGCCCCTCTGTAGATAGTGCCAGATACAGCCCCCCTGTAGATTGCTCCACACAGCCCCCTTGTACATAGTGCCAGACACAGCCCCTCTGTAGATAGTGCCAGATACAGCCCCCCTGTACATAGCTCCACACACAGCCCCCTGTAGATAGCTCCAGATGCAGCCCCCTGTAGATAGATCCCTGTAGGTAGCGCAATACAACCCCCTTATAAGAGGTAGCCAGCCCTACTGCTGCTACTCTCCGCTCTGCTTTCACTCACCGTCAGAAGAAGGCAGGAGTCTTACGTGTCGATGACGGCCCGGGAGTGGACCAGTCCAGTCACCTGACCTATCACCTGACCGGTGAGGTCAGATGACAGGTCATGTGACTGGACTGGTCCACTAACGTGCCGGCATGGATCCCAGTGAGAACGCCGCCGTAAGACTCCTGCCTTCTTTTGATCGCTGCTGCAATCGTCCGACATGGAGGGCGCCTGTCGGCAGCGATCAGCTGTTTTGATAAAGCTGCAGCGCCCGTGGGACATTTTGCAGACCGCCCGGGACGGCGGGACAGCGGTGAGAAAACGGGACTGTCACGCCGGATCCGGGACGGTTGGGATGTATGCTACAGATAGTACTGCCTTCTTGTCTCTCCCTGTATATGATGTAGGTACATATAGTACTTCCTCCCTGTCTCCTCTGATGTAGGCACATATAGTACTTCCTCTCTATCTCTTCCTGTAAATTATTTAGGCACAGATAGTACTGCCTCTCTGTCTCTTACTGGAAACGATATAGGTACAGTTAGTACTGTTTTTGTTTTTCCATGTATATAATGTAGGTACAGATAGTACTGCTTCCATGTCTCTCCTTGTATATGATATAGGTACAGATAGTACTTTCTCCCTATCTCTT
This sequence comes from Rhinoderma darwinii, assembly GCF_050947455.1. Lineage (NCBI taxonomy): Eukaryota > Metazoa > Chordata > Amphibia > Anura > Rhinodermatidae > Rhinoderma > Rhinoderma darwinii. The sequence continues at coordinate 11,162,930 of NC_134688.1, forward strand.
TTTTTAAATTATGTAGATGCAGAAAGTATTGCCTGTCTCTTCCTGTAAATGATGTAAGCACAGATAATACTTCCTCCCTGGCTTTCCCTGTAAATTATGTAGGTACAGATAGTCATTGTCTCTACCTGTAAATGATGTAAGTGCAGAGAGTGCTTGCTCTCTGTCTCTTCCTGTATATTATGTAAGTACAGATAGTACTGCCGGTCTGTCTCTCCCTGTATATTATGTAGGTACAGATAGTACTGCCTGTCTGTCTCTCCCTGTATATTATGTAGGTACAGATAGTACTTCCTCCCTGTCTCTCTTCCAATCTATCCTCAATTCTGCTGAATGACTCATACATGTCCTGTAATGCCACCCCGCTCTGTCAGTCCCTCTAATGGCTGCCAATCACTCAGAGAATCCAATTCCAAATCCTCACCCTAATCTTCAAAAACCTATCCAATTCTGCCTTGTCCTACATTTCAACTCTAATTTACAGATACCACCCCACACGCAACCTCTGCACCACCACTCTAATCAGCTCCTCACGCTCTCGGATAGAAGACTTCTCTCGTGTCTTCCTTCTTTTCTGGAATTCCCTCACTCATTCCATCTTTCCAAACATTTAAACGATCACTGAAAATGCACCTCTTCCGACAAACGTATAACCTGTCATAAAGTGTCTCCATCCCACTGGTATTCCAACACCGCCCCTACCTCTATGTGATGGGACGTAGCCTGAATGATCGAATGCTCATTCTTTCCTCGGTGTCTGCAATCACTGTGGTGACAGGTGATTGGGGAGCCTTAATTTCATCCATATTGGGCATCACTCCACTTTTCCCAAAACAGTTGGAGCAGGCATGGCGATCAGCAGCCAGTCTCACATTTTCCCTGCAGTGGCCACTGCTGGGGAATTGGAGTATTACAACCCCTTTAATGGCGTCTCTATTGTCACCCAAATTTCCCAGAAATTGAATGACAACTAAGAAACGGTTAAATAGAATTTTTAAAACGTGCCACAACTCGGGGGCTTATATTTACCGGCAATATTATGATTTTCAAGGCAAATGTTGCTTATTAAAAAGACAAACCACATTAATATTAGCAGAAATTCCATGATCCGGAAAAACTTTCTTCTCCATTTGGAGTTTATTTATCCATTCATCAAACTCTCACATGTGGGTCTAAGTATTTGCTACAAATCAGCGTTCTTTATTTGTGTAGCGGGCACGGTCATCTGTCACTGCGCGGGATCTACGGTCAGGACACGTTGATAAATGGATCGTATGGACTGCGGTAAATAAATCATTACTTGAAGCCGCTCGCCGCCACTACGACGACAGGAACATTGGGATTATTCGGGGATATTAGTATCCGGGTACAGAACGGTCGATGTTAATCAAGGGCCAGATGTGAAGTTCAGTGGCCTGTGCGGGTAATTACAACTGTATGTTCTGTGAGGTCAAATATTAACCCCCCACATTCCAGATCAAACTGGAAGGGGGATCACATACTTTATTAAAGCAATACCATGTGATGTCCAGGATGTGCTCTCTTAATTCTGCACCACTGACCCCCACACTACTCCAAGCCCCGGGAAAGCTGGAGGGATGCGTTTTAGAATGTTACTCCAAGGGTATGTTCACACGCAAACTCAAAAACGTCTGAAAATACAGAGCTGTTTTCAAGGGAAAACAGCTCCTGATTTTCAGACGTTTTTTAAGCCACTCGCGATTTTCGTAGCGTTTTTTTACGGCCGTTTTTGGAAATGTTTTCAATAGAGTCAATGAAAAACGTCTCCAAAAACATCCAAAGAAGTGCCATGCATTTCTTTTTCGCGGCCGTTTTTCAAAACGGCCCGTCGGGAACAGAACGCAGTTTTTCCCATTGCAATCAGTGGGCAGGTGTTTGGAGGCGATCCGTTTCCGATTTTTCGGCCATTTTTCGGGCGTTTACGGCCGGAAAAACGGACGAAAATAGGCCGTGTGAACATACCCTAATAGAGAACCTGCATAGTGTATAAATTATGCTTTTTGTATTCCGGTTCCTCGTCATTTTTCAGATGTCTGCTTGCTGTCTTTGAGTGGATTCGCTACGGATTCGCCGCAGATTCTACCAATTACAAAGGGTTAAGCCAAAATCTGCAGCAAGCCCTGAACGTCGAGCAGATTTTTTTCCACTTTTTGTGGATAGAGGTTTGAAAATCCCATTCCCATGTATTGTAATTTTTTGCCGATTTTCAGTGCGGAATCCACGCCGAAAATGCGCAACCAATCCCCCACGTCTGAAAAAAAAACTCCAGATCACTATTTATGCTACATAGTTAACTTTTCAAATCATTTGCTTTACTGTGTCTGTATTGATTTGGGAGTTATTTTATGTTTTTTTCCTCTAGTCACATCCGAAGCTGCTTTCAAAACGCTGATGGTGGCTCTTGGAAACTATGGGTTAGCTCCACCCCCACTATCCTACATGTGACCTAATGGCTCTAACTCTCACTGAGCTCCCATAATGCACTGCACCCCACCCTATGTCATCTGGGGTAGACACCAGATGCTCTGCCTACTTCACCATGACACAGCAGCGATCCTCTGATCCAGGAAAATATTTACCAAAATCACGGCAGCGAGAATCCGTGACATCCGCACAAGACTTTAAATGGGAAGCTGCACGTTTCCTCCCAGGATTTATTTATTTTGAAATCATATATTTTATTCTAATGGCAGAAGACGGGTTTTATGCTGAAGTGGAAGCTAAAAGGTTATTTATTTTTTAAAGGAAAAAAAAAAACTAAAAAAAAATGATGCCGGGGTCATGCGCTGACTGGGATCCGAGGTTTTGAATAAGAAGACGAAAAAAAAAAAAGACGATAAAAAATAATAACTTTTTGGATCTAATAATCCTAGAGCTGGAAACAAAAAAGTTCTCTGATACAATCCAAGTTTTTTGGAAATATTTCGTTCAAAAAAAGTAGTTAAAGAGGCTCTGTCACCAGATTTTGCAACCCCTATCTGCTATTGCATGTGATCGGCGCTGCAATGTAGATTACAGTAACGTTTTTATTTTTAAAAAACGAGCATTTTTGGCCAAGTTATGACCATTTTTGTATTTATGCAAATGAGGCTTGCAAAAGTCCAAGTGGGTGTGTTTAAAAGTAAAAGTCCAAGTGGGCGTGTATTATGTGCGTACATCGGGGCGTGTTTACTACTTTTACTAGCTGGGCGTTGTGTATAGAAGTATCATCCACTTCTCTTCACAACGCCCAGCTTCTGGCAGTGCAGACACAGCCGTGTTCTCCAGAGATCACGCTGTGTCGTCACTCACAGGTCCTGCATCGTGTCGGCACCAGAGGCTACAGATGATTCTGCAGCAGCATCGGCGTTTGCAGGTTTTTATACAACTGAAATTTAAAAAAAAAAAAAAATTTTAGAATTGTTTTTATTATTCCAAAGTTTGGAATATTTCGAATATACAAAAAGGTTAACATACAAGAAGTATCAATACAAATCAGGACGGACACGTGGGATGCTTTATGGGTTCAGCGCGGAGTACAAAAATATCAAGAAATATCCCAAAACTGGCATTTTATCAGAATTAATTTTGTTTTCAAAACAGGGATTTTATATAAAAAAAAAATATTTTTTTTTTTTTTACCAAATCTGAAATGGGATAATTTTTTTACATTTATTTTTTCCCAAAATACTTGGATAGTTTTTGAACTTTTTTTTTTTTGTTGCCTTCATTATTCAAAAACTCTGATTGTTGGATTCAGTATTTTTTAAAAATTATTATTTTTTTTTTAACTGGGATTGTTGAATTTGACAATTGATTTATTTTATTTTGATTTTTATTTTTCCAAAACTGGAATTCAAATCTTTTTTTTAATCAAAATTATTATTTCATGTTTAGGTTTTCAAAAATAGTACGGAATATTTTTCTATGTCCAATAGAGGATCTTACAAAAATCTAGCCGCTGTTGTACTACAAGTCCCAGCACACACAGCAGCAGCAGGAAACACGTCTGGAAGGAGATGAAGCCATCGAGCAGCACTTATATAATGTACTGCAAGGTTAGGCCCCGCCCCTTGCCACGTCACGCATTCCCGCCATTTTCCTGCTGTCAATCATTCTCACGACTTTTGCTTTCCTGCTTACAAACGTTCCAGAATTCCTGTTAGTAATAATAAGGCAGTCACCCTCCCCCCCTCCCTCCCCATTTCTTACATCTCACACACAACATATGTCCCGTTTCTAAAGAGAAAATAAAGGAACGAAGTATAAAAGGAACCACACCACGTGATCTGCTCGACGAATCAACAAGGCAAGGGTGGAATGACATGACCACGTGATTAGGTTTATGTAAGAAGAAGGAAAACGTTCTTAAAGTCGGCTCGTTGGTCTAGGGGTATGATTCTCGCTTAGGGTGCGAGAGGTCCCGGGTTCAAATCCCGGACGAGCCCAACATTTTGCATTTGTTACGAGAGGAATTGACGATCCTTTTTTTTTTGTTCTCCTGTTTCGCTGGCTATCTAGACATATTGACCAAATGCATGCTTACCAAGACTTTTGCAGGCCACATCTGCCTAAAACACAGCTTTCTCAGGCTTCTGCGTGCCAAATCGGTCTAAAACACAGCTTTTTCAGACTTCTGCATGACAAATCGGCGTAAAAACCATCTTTCCCAGACTCCTGCATGCCAAATCTACCTAAAAACCATCTTTACAAGACTTCTGCATGCCACATCTGCCTAAACCCCAGCTTTCCAAGATTTCTGCACACCAAATTTACCTAAAAAACAGCTTCCCCAGACCTCTGCATGCCACATCTGCCCTAAACCCAGCTTTCTCAGACTTCTGCACGCCAAATCTGCTTAGAAATCCAGCTTTTCTAGACTTCTGCATGCTAAATCTGCCTCATTCCCAGCTCTCTCAGACGTCTGCACGCCACATCTGCCTATAACCCAGTTTTTTCAGACCTCCGAATGCCACATCTGCCTAAACCCCAGCTTTCCAAGATTTCTGCACACCAAATCGACCTAAAAAACTGCTTCCCCAGACTTGTGCATGCCACACCTGCCCTAAACCCAGCTTTCTCAGACTTCTGCACGCCAAATCTGCTTAGAAATCCAGCTTTTCTAGACTTCTGCATGCTAAATCTGCTTACAAATCCAGCTTTCCCAGACTTCTGCACGCCAAATCTGCCTAAATACTCGGCTTCCCCAGACTTCTGCATGCTAAATCTTCCTAAAATCGCAGTCCCACATTTCAGTGATACGCCCTCAACTCTGCAAAATAGGAAATAATGGCTGATACCCTTATAATGTTTGTCACTAAGCTTTCCCAGACTCCAGCATGGCTAAATCTACCTAATTATATAGTAATACATCCCCAGTTTTTGGTTTACTAGGCAAATTTGCAATTCAGGACTAGAAAAAGCTGAGTTAAATCCCCTATTAAAGTGCTAACATTAACCACATTATTTGTCACCCAGCTTTCCCAGACTCCTGCACATCAAATCTGCCTAATTATACAGTGATACACCGCCAGCTCATTGCCGTACAAGTCATAATTGCCATTCTGAACTTCAGAAAAAGCTGGGTGACAAACCAATAAAAGCACCAGCCGTGACCAAATTGTTTGTCACCCGGCTTTCCCAGACTCCTGCATGTCAAATCTGCCTAATTATGCAGTAATCCCTTCCCGCATTGTTGCCTGACCAGACAGATTTGCCTTTCAGGACTTTAGGAAAGCTGGGTGACCCCTATAGAGCTCTTATGCAGCGCACACAGCGTTCTAAGAAGATGACGACTCATGGATTTTTATTTACTGGGGAATTCTTTTTATTTTAGGGGGCGCGAAGATGTAGCAGAGCTGGGTCTCCTCCGGCACCTGCGGCAGATATTACGCCCCGGAGTGAATTATGGAGTCAGTTCTCGGATGTTGAGACGAGAAGTTACAATAATTAAATAATAAGAAAAGTGAATAATAAATCCCTCATTAATCATTGTCATGAAGCAGTGAATAATAATAAATAGCGGGAAGCGGGGTCACACACATTGCAGCCAGCGCCGAGTAATTCACGAACGCCCAATAACCGTCTACATTCCTGTACGGACTTAACCCTAAACCTGCAGAATCAGCGTCCGGCTCGGAGACACGAAGATTTCATGTATTTATATAAATATATCAGAAATGTCACCTTACGACGGTGAAACACGAGCAGCGGGTCGCGGGAAAAATGGGAGTGGCCTTTTCTAGGCATCTTATATAAAAGGGCGTGGCAAAATATATTCAGACCCCCTATATTAATATCAGACCCCAAACCACCAAAATATATTAAGACACCAGACCCCCTATATTATTATCAGACCCCTCTGCTGCACTGTGTCCTGATGCCCTGGGGGGCACTTTGCATTTACTCCATCAACACCGTCTCTCAATATTATACAGGCAATGCTGCTGAAAATATACTGATATTGGCGGCATGTATCCACCCTCCCAGTGGCGGCGTGTAACCACCCTCCCAGTGGCGGCGTGTAACCACCCTCCCAGTGGCGGCGTGTATCCACCCTCTCAGTGGCGGCGTGTATCCACCCTCCCAGTGGCGGCGTGTATCCACCCTCCCAGTGGCGGCGTGTAACCACGCTCCGAGTGGCGGCGTGTATCCACCCTCTCAGTAGCGGCGTGCATCCACCCTCCCAGTGGCGGCACGTATCTACCCTCCCAGTGGTGGCACGTATCCACCCTCCCAGTGGCGGCACGTAACCACCCTCCCAGTGGCGGCACGTAACCACCCTGCCAGTGGCGGCACGTAACCACCCTGCCAGTGGCGGCACGTAACCACCCTCCCAGTGGCGGCACGTAACCACCCTCCAAGTGGCGGCACGTATCCACTCTCCCAGTGGCGGCACGTAACCACCCTCCCAGTGGCGGCACGTAACCACCCTCCCAGTGGCGGCACGTAACCACCCTCCCAGTGGCGGCACGTAACCACCCTCCCAGTGGCGGCACGTATCCACCCTCCCAGTGGCGGCACGTAACCACCCTCCCAGTGGCGGCACGTAACCACCCTCCGAGTGGCGGCACGTAACCACCCTCCGAGTGGCGGCACGTATCCACCCTCCCAGGGGCGGCACGTATCCACCCTCCCAGGGGCGGCAAGTATCCACCCTCCCAGGGGCGACACGTATCCACCCTCCCAGTGGCGGCATGTCATTTTTTATTTTTTCTCTTTCCTTTTTTTCGCTTTGTATTATGATTGTTTTGCTGTAAAATAATAATTTTTCATGAAAATTAATGATAAACCGAATTTGTAAAAATATTTACCTAGAGGTGTAACTTGAAGATCCTGGGCCCAAACCCCCCAACTTTTAATATTTGGAAAGCGGAACTAATTATTTTTTTTTAACATTAAACCACGCCTCTAAACCCGAATACTCCCTGTCCATACACACCCGGATTCCTTTGTGGTCCCACACCGTATCATGCCCCCAGTGTGCCCCCACACAGTTTCCGTTATAGCGTGGGGGCATTAAGTGGGCATTATACTGTGTGTGGAGGAACTATGTGGGCATTATACAGTGTGGGGGTACTATAAGGGCATTATACTGTGCATTATATTGTGTGGGGGGCACTATAGGAGCATTATACAGTGTGGGGGGTCCTATTGGGGCATTATACTGTGCATTATACTGTGTGGTGGCACTATGGGGGCATTATACTGTGTGGGGGGCACTATGGGGGCATTATACAGTGTGGGGGGGCCATGTATATGAGGCCTTAGCTAGTGCAGGAAAGCTACAAGCGGGGCTGTGATTGGTGAGTCCGATTGTCCGACTCAGAGGCTCAAGTAGTCTCCACCCCGCACTAAAAAATGAAGTGTCGGCGGCGGCATGCAGAGTGAGCGGGGTCACGGTCGTCACTCACGGGGACCGGTCACATGAGATGACACGTGACGCCACTACACTAGAAGGCAGAGCGCGGCCTTAGCGGTGGTGGGGGTAGAGTCCGACACTACGGACGGAAGAAAAAAACACCCGGTGAAACAGACAAGTGAGCCCTAATCTACCCGCCACTCAGTCCCTGCCTACTTGCAACGACCCGCCCTAGGCGACGGGGTACAACTGGGCGACGGTCCCTACGCTCAATAAGTGCACGACAGACAAACAGACAAGGGTACACAGAAGCTAAGGGAAATGGGGCAGTTGCCCACGGCAACACCGTGAGCAACAAGAGTGGTGAATGAGCCGAGTCAAAAGAGGAGAGTACGAGGTACCAAACGCAGAGCAGAAGAGTAGTCAGTAAGCCAGGGTCAATATGAAGCAGGGTCAAATAGTTCAGAAGCTGCAGCAGGGCCAGGAAACCAAACGAGAAGAATCACAAGCAAGGAGGAACAGGAAAGGCAGGTATAAATAGACAGAGGGCGGGAGCTAGCTCCGTCTGGCCAGGCTGTGATAGGCTCTCCCACTCCTAAGCCTGCCATCCTGAGTGGTGGAAGATGGAGTCAGTCTCACAGACATAGAAGCAGGTGCAGACTGATTACCTATGGGCGTTGACACAGAAGCTGTGCCTGGCAGATCCTTTACACCCGGTTTTTGCGGACTGCCTGTAAATTAACGGATGGTTAGCAACCCTGCTGTGTGGGGGTACTATGGGGTGCTTCATACTGTGTGGGCCCCCCACACAGTATCATGCCCCCATAGGGCCCCCCACACAGTATAATGCCCCCAACTCTGGCCGGGAATTCCACTCCAGGAGGAGCCTAAGACATCAATGTCCATATATGGACAGTGACCTCAGGGGTTCCCTCTAGGAGCGGAATCCCCAGGCCAGATAATCGGCAACAGGGATTCTGCTCAAGGTGTAGCCACTGACGTCACTTTATATATATACTTAAAGTAGCGCTGAGCCCGGGGATTCCTCGGCGAGCGGAGGAGCTCCCTCTGCTCCTCCGCTCGGAATTAATTCTGAAGCAGGGAGCAGATACAATATACAGCGGGACAAATCCCCAGGCGCCCGGGGCAGCGGGACACCGTCCCAATCCGGGGACGGTTGTGAGGTATGTGAATGTGAGATTATTATAACATATATAATATAAAGATGCCAGAATAACACTGTTGGAGTGCAGTAAGTTGAAACCGACTAAAATAATGTCTTCTGGCAATCAATGGGAGGCCAGGAGCTGTGATGCCCGAATTAGAAAAAAAAATGGCAGCTGCAAATGTGACAACGTAAGAAAAAGAAACCCCCTACTCACCTTATAAACGGACACCATGATGCACATGTGAACAAAGCCTTCAGGAGAGGCCTACAGTATGCACTCATAATGGGAAAATGGAACCTTGATGCCCATAGCAACCAATCACAGCACAGCTTTCATGTTTCCAGAGCAGTTTTAGAATTGAAAGCTGCGCTGTGATTGGTTGCTAAGAGAAACAAGCACATTTTACTGTTTTGAAAAATGAGAACAATAGGAGAGATATATCAAATCTGGTGCGAAGGAAAAGTAGAGTAGTTGCCCACAACCAATCAGATGGCTGCTTTTATTTTTTAAAAGGCCTTTGAAAAATGAGAGGTGGAATCTGATTGGTTGCCAAGGGCAACTACTCCACTTTTCCTTTGCACCTGTTTTGATATATTTCCTACCATGTCTAGAACAACCTTAAACCCTTTGCTCCTCAGTCTCCTTACACTGACATGCCCCCATAAATTTTTTTGTGGGATTGAAAAAGGACTTGTGCCCAAAAATTTACTTTTCTAGACAGTTGAATTGGCATTTTTGCATACCAGAGGCGTAGCTAGGTTCTCCTGCACCCGGGGCAAATATTCAGTTTGGCGCCAATCCCCCCCCCCCCAACCTCTTTCCCAACATCTCCTTCCCCCTCGCCATATTTGTTTTCTCTGCGAATCAATGAGGTGTAAAAAAAAAAATTCACATTTTTTTTTTTATGTAACTTGAGCATAAAACCATTTGTACATTTTACAAGCGACATAGTTATATAAGGGAGATAACACAACAATAAATGAAAATAAAATAAAAAGGTCAGTGCCGGACTAACACAGATTGTATAACTGGGGTTAATGAGACTATATGGTGACATAATGAACAGTCCCCCCTGTAGATAGCGCCGCACCCCCTGTAGATAGTCCCACGCCTCCCCTTGTAGATAGTCCCACGCCTCCCCTTGTAGATAGTGCCACACCTCCCTTTGTAGATAGTGACACACCCCCTTGTAAATACTGCCACAGAGTCCCCCTTGTAGATAGTGCCACCCCCCCCCTTGTAGCTAGCCCCACACAGTCCACCTTGTAGATAATGCCACGCCTCCCTTTGTAGATAGTGCCACACCCCACTTGTAAATACTGCCACAGAGTCCCCCTTGTAGATAGTGCCACCCCCCTTGTAGATAGCCCCACACAGTCCCCCTTGTAGATCGTGCTACACCTCCCCTTGTAGATAGTGCCACACCTCCCCTTGTAGATAGTCCCACACCTCCCCTTGTAGATAGTCCCACGCCTCCCCTTGTAGATAGTGCCACCCCCCCCCCTTGTAAATACTGCCACAGAGCCCCCCTTGTAGATAGTGCTACACCCCCCCATACAGTCCCCCTTGTAGATAGTGCCACACCTCCCCTTGTAGATAGTGCCACACCTCTCCTTGTAGCTAATGCCACCCCCCCCTTGTAAATACTGCCACAGAGCCCCCCTTGTAGATAGTGCCACACCCCCCCCTTGTAGATAGCCCCACACAGTCCCCCTTGTAGATAGCCCCACACAGTCCCCCTTGTAGATAGCCCCATACAGCACCCCTTGTAGATACTGCCACACAGGGCCTGCCTTAGGTTGCATGGCGCCCTGTGCGGGACTCTCTATTGCCGCCACCTACACAAACCAAAAATGAAGCACATATATAGACACGCACATACTGGAACATATATACTGTACATACATAAAGGCAGATATTTAGACATACAGGCATATATATATACACACATTCTGGAATATATACATACAGGTAAATATATCGACGTACAGACACATATACACACCGGCAGATAAATACACAGACAGGAACATGTGCAAATACATAAAAGGCACATATATACAAGCACAAAGACACATTCACAAACAGACCCATATATACCCAGTACAGATAAAGTAGTAGACATTAACTGCAGTCCTATGTAACACCACAGATAACACAGTGATAACTCTCTGAGTACAGATAATGTAGTAGATGTTACCTGCAGTCCTATGTAACACCACACATAACACAGTGATAACTCTCCGAGCACAGATAATGTAGTAGATGTTACCTGCAGTCCTATGTAACACCACACATAACACAGTGATATCTCTCTGAGAACAGATAATGTCGAAGATGATAACTGTACCCACAGCCACAGATAAACACACACACAGAGGCATATATATGAGGGCAGCAGAGTATATAAGGGGCAGCAGAGTTTATAAGGGGCAGCAGAGTATATAAGGGTCAGCAGGGTATATAAGGGGCAGCAGGGTATATAAGGGGCAGCAGGGTAAATAAGGGGCAGCAAGGTATATAAGGCAGCAGGGTATATAAGGGGCAGCAGGATATATAGGGGCAACAAGATATATAGAATGAAGCAGGGTATATAGGAGGCAGCAGGATATATAGGGGCAGCAGAATATATAGGGGGTAGCAGGGTATATAGGGATAGGGGCAGCAGGGTATTTAGGGACAGCAGGGTATATAGGGGGAGCAGGGTATATAGGGGAAGTGGGGTATATAGGGGCAGCAGGGTACATAAGAGGCAGCACAGATATCTTCGTTTTATCTGTTCTGCTTTAATATTGAGCACACAATCTTACAAAGAGACATAAACACATGCAGGCAGACACACACACACACACACACACACACACACACACTGTAACATACACATACAAACACAGAGACACATACTGTATACACACAGAGACACATAATGTATACACACACACACACACACACACACACACACACATGCTGTAACTTATACACATATACACACATAGATATTCACCATCTCTCCTTGCTGATAGGCTTCTTACAGTACAGGCTGTGAGCGGAGCTTCCTCATCTTCCCTTGTTGCTCGGCTCTTATTTACTCTGTGTGTGTGTGTGTAACTAAGAGTAGAGCACAGAGTAGAGGCAGAGCCCAGTGGCGCCCCCTACATGCTGGGAGGGTGCAGCGCCCTGTGCGCTTGCACACCCCTAAGGTCGGCCCTGCTGCCACACAGCCCCCCTTGTAGATACTGCCACACAGCCCCCCTTGTAGATAGTGCCACACACCTCCTTGTAGATACTGGCACACACAGCACTTTGTAGATAGTACCACACACACCCATTGTAGATAGTGCCACACACCCCTCTTGTAGATAGTGCCACACACCCCCTTGTACATAGTACCACACAGCCCCCCCCCTGTAGATAGTACCACACGGCTCCCCTGTAGATATTGCCACACAGCCCCCTCTTGTATACAATGCCACACACACACCCTTGTAGATACTGCCACACAACCCCCCTGTAGATTTTGCCACACCCACCCCAGTATATAGTGCCACACCCCCCCTTGTAGATAGTGCCAGACACCTCCCTTGTAGATAGTGCCACCTGGCACCCCTCCTGTTGATAGTGCCCCATATATGGACAGGGACATCAGGGGCTCCATCTAGGATTGAAATCCCCAATCAGAGCCTTGCCAACTCTCGGGCCGGGGATTACTCTCCTGGAGGAGCCCCTGATGTCACTGTCCATATATGGACAGTGACATCAGGGGCTACCTCTAGAAGCGGAATCTCCGGCCAGAGCATCGGCAATGCTCGGGCCGGGGATTCCGCTTCTAGAGGGAGCCCCAGCCAGAGCGTACGTGCCCCCCCAGCCTGCCACCCCGAGCCTGCCCCCCCTGCTGCACACATCCCAACATTTGTATCTTAATTTGTATCTTCATCTTCCATCTTCAACCCCCGCCCCGATCCTCCCACAAAACAACCAAAATGGCCACAAAACCTTACAGAAACGCCCATTTTTGGGAAGATTTGCATAGCCCACGCCATTTGTAGTCCATTTCATGGGCAATCCCTCAAAAAAAACAGGACGGTCAGGGAGTATCATTCCTGGCCATTTCGGACCTGGGGCTTAAAGGGAACCTGTCACCAGCATTTCACCTATTGAACTCTCCTCACCCCTCACTGGCCGCTGCTGTCAAAAGTTCATTGGCGTTATCCCTTCTCCTAAACTCCTCCTCTGACTGTAAATAACGGCCTGCAAACATTTTGTGCCTTTTATGGTAATAATCCGGCAGTCTCGTTTGTTCCTCTTCTTATGCCCGCCCACCACCGAAAACTGGCCCTCCCTGAATGCTGTCAATCAAAAGTAAGCCGTCACTCAAAAGTAAGGAGGTGGGGTTAACTCGGAAAGGCTTAAGAAATGAAGATATGACTCTTATGCACATTAGCATACGGCGCAAGAACTCTAAAAAATGGAATACTAAAGGTACAGAGCGACTTAGAAGATAATTATAGGTTACATAATGATTTTTCACCCGCTACCACCAGGTATTGCTGGTTTAATAGGTGAAATGCTGGTGACCGGTTCCCTTTAAATTGGGATTCAAAAGCTTGGTCAGTTTTTGCTGGATGTGATCACGAGCCCAGACCTCCTCCCCTACCATCTCATGGGATACATGTAATGGATAGGTTGATAGACAACACCTCTCAATAAAAAAAAGTCCAACATTTGACCATACACATTAAATTAGATGACAATTGGACGATTTTTCAGCAGATCGGTCATGGTTTAAAAATTTTAGACAAATGATCATTAATGGTGGTCAACTGCCGGCAAAAAGGTTATCTGTCAAGTTGGAGTATTGAAGCAGTCTTAAAGGAGTTGTCCCATTTGGGTCACCCTATTTCAGATTGCAGTTCTTCTGGACATAACCTAATAAGACTTTATAATCAACTATTTACGGTTGGGTGCCCTGTTACATTTTCTCAATGTAACAGGGCACCCATTGAAGGCTATGGAAGTCTAAGCAGTCACTCATTGACCCTCATCATTCCCAAGGGTGGACCACCCTGTGCTAGTACTAGTGATGTCATCAAAATGACATCACGTAACCTGAGATGTTCAGCCAATTAGACATCAAAAGTAAGAAGAGATGTAGAAAGTATTCCACGCTACTGACAGCTTTTGTGGGCCTCCATGGGCACTGCCCAATTGCTTAGTCTACTTTTTATGGCCCTGTAGTGCCAAAAGTACCCTCAGCCCAAATGGTGGTCCCACAGCTCAACACCCTCTAATAAAGTGTTGGGTTTTCAACACCAGACCACAGTTGTCAACCAAGGAATAGCACTGTAATGCAAAAGAAAATACTAGTATAGGGTTCTAACACACAACTATATCAATGTTGAGTTATGATGACCTACAACTCTTCCACCCTGCCGAAGCCGCTCTACAAAGACCTCTGACATAATTGATACTGCAGACGCCGAGCCTGAACTCCCACCAGGCCGCTATAGATGTAAATGAGAATTCTGACCAAATTATTTTCAAAATGATGGATGATTACAGAACAGATACAAATAAATAGAGGCCGGCGTTCCCCCCACATTCGCGGTCCCCCCGGTAATCTCATTGTTTACATAATTCCAGCGAGCACAAGGAGGGTTTGTTTTTTCTTGTTGCAGTTTCTTAACCTCTAATTTGAATTAATATCTTGGACTCATTGGTGGGTCCGGTTTCAGCCGTGCTTGATGTATGCAACGCTGAGTAACATGTACGCAGCTCGGGTCCGTCCTGGCCCATCATAACATATCACATTGTCTGCGGAAACCACAGTCAAACTTTGCCAAATTGTAGAGAAATAGAAATGCAGCAAAGAATGGAGAAGAACTTCCATGGGAGAGGAGGCCTGTCTAGACGGAGTTTAATAAACCGGAGAACAAGATACAGATCGGAAAAGTTACATCTAAATAACGTGTTACGTGAATGGGAAGATGGGCTCGGTTCCAATGTTTGCGCCCTACGTTCAGCACATGTGCCGGGGTACGCCGCATGTATCAATGGGGCTCCAATCACCTGGCCCATTCCAAAAGGGTGTCCTTTTGGAGTCTGTCAGGCAGGTATATATCGGCATATCTTTTTCAGCTGTATTGAAAAGCGTAGTCAACCACATTATTCTATATAGAGGCATCCTGCAAAAAAAAAAAGAAAAGAAGAAAGTATGCCGAGCGGTATGAGGTTCTTTTGTAACATGGGAGCCTATTGGCGACGTATGCCACTGTATGCCTATGCAGTGGTATACATTGCAGCCTTCCATCGGAGGAATACGTCGGGAAATCCTTGAGACGTATACCTCTGACAGAAAGCTTAAATGTAATGGGAACAGAGCAGAGGTGTAGCTAGGGGTTTAGCACAGGGGGGCAAAACACATCTAAGTGGGCCCCAACCCACTGGGCTCCCCACACGGTATAACTCCTTAGTGTGCTAGACATAGTTTAATGCCCCTATTGCTGCCCCCACACAGGATAATGCCCCTATGTTTGCCCCCACACAGAATAATGCTTCCATAGCTACCCCCACATAGTATAATGACCCTTTAGTGCCCTCCACATACTATAATGACCCCTTAGTGACCCCCGCATAGTATAATGCCCCTATAGCTGCTCCCACACAGGATAATACCCCTATGGTTGCCCCCAAACAGAATAATGCTCCCATAGCTGCCCCCACATATTATAATGAACCCTTAGTGGCCCCCACACAGTATAATTCCCCTCTAGAGCCTCCCCACACAGAATAATGCCCCCATAGCTGCCCCCACAGTATAATGCCCCATAGCTGCCCCCACACAGTATAATGCCCCCATAGCTGCCCTCATACAATATAATGCCCCTACAGCTGCCCCCACATAGTATAATGCCCCCATAGCTGCTCCCAACAGAGTATAATGCCCCCATAGCTGCACTCATACAGTATAATGCCCCCATAGCTGCCCTCATACAGTATAATGCCTCCAAAGCTGCCCAAAGAGATTAAAATTCCCTATTGCGGCCCCCTCATACCCAGTATAATTCCCCCTTCACTGCCACCACACAGTATAATGCCCCATATTGCCTAATAAAAAATAATAATATAAATATTTACCTGTCCCCAGTCCCACAACGAGTGGAGAAGATCCCTCTGCTCCTCATCTCTGTGCAGTCTGTGGCTCTGCGCAGACAGGCGTGATGACGTCACTACATTGTGCCTGTCTCAGTCGAGCCGCTCACAGCTGGATCTGGCATTACAAAGTGAATGCTGAAGCAAGGAGCCGTCAACTCCCTGCTTCAGCATTGAATTAAACTGTATCTGCGTCCAGAGGTCGCAGATACAGTTGAAACTGGGACACAGCACCACTGGGGGACTGGCCCTCGGCCCCACCATCTCAGTGTGCCCGGGGCCACCGCCCCTCCTCCCCCCGCTGGTTACACTACTGGATCAGAGCCTTTCCAAACATTACCCCAAAAAATAGTGCCCTTCTGTCAAACCATTTCTTGACAACCAATCAAGGTCGGCCTTACATTGGATGATGCCCTATGTGCACCCCCATATGGTGCACTGTCAAACAGTGTAAAAAAAAAACAATACTCCATACAGTACCTAAGTATAAGCGCCATGTGGTATAGTGCCTATATAATAGTGTCATATATTGACCAAATAATAATACCACCATGCAGTGCTCAAATAATACCAACATATGGTGATCAAATAACAGCTCTATACATAAAGTAATAATATTAAAATATTACACCATTGCTATACAATTGATATTAAGATTGGTGGTGGTCACAGGCTTCGGCTGCCAGGCAATCTATGGTGTCCCCTTCACCAGGAGTGGGTGATGCATCTGTTAAAGTGCTGGTATAATAGCGGGTTTCACCTACTTGTGTCACCCACTATTACTACCTCCTTTATAATCAGGGTCACTAGGGTTATGCCTAGTTCTCCTACCTTTTCCTTATACTAACTTTAAACACTTCCCTTTACAGCATCCTTCCTCGATCGCCCCTAAGGCCGATCCTGAATCCCATAACATCACCATTACAGCTCCAACAGATTTCCGGTAGTCTTCCTATTAATATGGAGGTTTAGGTGTCTGGGTAATGCTGGGTAACAATCCCTTTAAGAGCTAAAATGGCAGCCAAATTGATTGTCTCCCAGCTTTCTGAAAGTAATATTAACAACTTAAAGGAAAACGTCAGAAAATGTCCATACACTGTGTTATGTCAGGGCAGGGCCTGAGGGGGCGGAGCATGACCCAGGAATTTAAAGAGCACCAAGACAGTGGTCATGCTCCGCCCCCGAGGACCTGCACCAGACATAACACAGTGTATCACTAAGACTGTTCCTTTAGGAAAAAAATCCTCAGGAGGTTTGTACAGTCTGTTTTTACTTCTGTGGGTTTCCTCTGCTCTTTCCAGTTTCCTCCCAAATACCAAAATCATACTGATAGGTCAACAGACATCCTATAAAATTGCCATTAGTAGGTGTGACTTAAGGAAGGTAGATTGTGAATTCCTTACCCCGCACGTGTACTGATTTTGGGGGAATAGTACAGATTTTTTGGGATACGAGTCAGTCAGTTACAGAACTCCATAATGTGTAGGGTCTACACAAAAACAAACAAAAAAAGCGCAATTGATAAGTGTTTCTCTAATGCAATCTATTAACCCAGGCCAAGTGTATCATGGTGGTACGTAAGTTGGTAAGGGCCCATGACCTTTAATGCCTGGCGCAAGAGCATATGTACCATAGAGGCAGACCATGTGGCTGCTATGAGGCCCTTGGAGAAAGGGGACCAAGCCCTCGTTGGTCCCATTCACTCTACTATTGGGTGGTTAAGACGTGTGCTGGACTCCTCGCTCCAAAGGAGCTGAATCGTAAGGAAATAAGCGGGTGGGAATTTAACCCAAGGGTGATGGAGGGGGAAGCAAACCCCAGGGCCTTCTGTCCTGGGCGGCAAAATACGGCAACATAATGGGGAGACCTTTTTTAATCTTTACTATGGGGGACCACTTCTCATCTATGTATGCCACTATCTGCCCTTGTACAATCCCCTAAAAGTATAGTATCACCTTAAAATATACGGGACATTATCAAAGGAGTACAGATACTAATAAACATGAGAAAAAACATCAGTTCTCTTTATATAACGGCAATAAAAGGAAATTGACTTCCAAACTTTTGTTATCCTGGCCTCCAGACGGCCCTATAGAAGATAATAGATGAATTCTTCATATAAGGACTAATTAATTGTCTGGAACACACAGCCCGTTTAATGATCATTCTTGGCTGCTTTCCCCAACGGAATTTGTGGTTACCAATAATAAACTTTGTTGAACAAGTTGCCGGCCCAGGAAAGTTTATCAAAGGGTTTTATTTCAACCTGATGTTCTGAGTCAAGTACATTGCAAATCCCATTCCCCTTCCCCCTTTCCTTCCTTCTGCCCCATATCCTCCCCCCACGATTCAGGGAAAAAAATATTCCTTCAGCACAAAACAATACGAGCCCATTAGGACCATTCTGTTTTATTTTGTATCCACATGTTAAGAAATGTAAGGATTCTGTGGGCTGTTCTACATCTGTCACCAGGACTTCAGATAATGGCCTTACAACCCTCTGTAGTTTCCAGGCAAAAAAAAATCTTTAAAGGCAAAGCGAGAGTTATTATTCAATGCAAGAAAAGTTACAAATGCAAATACAGATTGGGTCCAATCCCGCGTGGTGATTTATTGCATAAACCGCATTTCCTTCCATTTTTTTTTTTCCCTTTATACTACACAGATTTTTCATGCTCGGCCCTTTTTGTTTTAGTAGCCATTGGAAAGATATAGATCTTACACCGTGGTTTTCCCAAGCTTCTCTGATCGCCCCCACCGGTACAGTAATTTAGCCCACCCAGGAGTCATATTTCTTTATTAACCGCCTAGACATATTTTCTTTGCGCTTTAATGCCTGTGTATGTTTCCTGTAATTCTATTAAAGCTTTAGAAAAAAAAAAGTCTTGTTTGGATAATTACTTCTTATCGTGACTTTTACGTCTCCAATATGACTTGATATTTAATATGTAGCCCTGGGATGGAGTTGGCTGAAATTGGTGTTAGGCAGCTGTGAAGTAGGCTGATTTTCATAGTTTATCAGTCCACTAGGTGGCACCACTGAGTCACTCCATTCAGCAGTATTTTGTTAAGTGCAGTAAAAGCCTCTTTAATCTGGAACCTGAAAGTCCACAATTTCTTCTATTTCGGCACTGGGCAAAAATCATATTTGCCAACTTTTGTGAAGGGACATCCAGGAGAGTCTGGAAAGTGTTGTCCCCTAAATAAATACAGACCCCCATATCAAAAGCCCTAAACTGATACAGACCCCAAAATACATACCCAGATTCTCTAAACAATTACAGACCCCAGACCAGGCTCCTAAATACAAACCCCAGACCACATAAGTACACAGACAAGACCCCAAACCAGACCCCCTAAATGCAGACCCCAGATCAGACCAAAGCTTCTAAGCAAATACAGACCCCAACCAGACCTAAATAAATACAGACCCTAGACCTCCTAAATATGGACCCGAGACCAGACCCCCTAAATACAGACCCCAAACCCTTTAAACTAATTCAGAGCCTAAACCAGATCCCAGCTAATACATCCTAAATAAGTACAGACCCTAGACCAGACCCCCAAAATACAGACCCTAGACCGCCTACAGTCAGTACAGAGACAAGAACCCAGAGCTGAACCCAAAAACAAAATCAAACCAAGACCTGATCTCTAAACATATTTAACCCCCAAACCAGACCCATAAACAAATACACATGCACCCCCACCAGACCCCCTTATTAAAAACAGACCCTTGACCAGACCCCATAAAAAAATACAGACACCAGATGTGTAAATACTTACCTCCCATTATTTGTCTGTTCTCCCAGGCATTGCGGCAGACTAGGACATTGTTCTCATGGGCGTCCGGGAGAGAAGAGGACTGCAGGAACAAGGAGAGGTGAGTATTTTGTCAGAACGCGTGGCCTGCTCTTTTGGGAGTCTGGAAGATTCCCCTTTTTCCTGGAGTCTCCTAGATATTCTGGGAGAGTTGGCAAGTATGGCAAAATTAATTCCAGGGAAGGAAATGGACCAAATATAAAGGACATGAGTGTTGACTCAGAGTCAGAAGGTGGCTGATACAGCCGGTGTAAAAATATCGTTAAATAGATCTCTGCATTGGCTAATACAAAGTAACGAAATCACCCCTTAGCCATCATTTCTCTAAACCATAATTAAATGGGTTGTCTGATGACAGACATTAATGGTATATTGCCAACAATGTCCGACCGGTGCGGGTCCCCCCAGAAAAAGGCGTGATGAGACAGGAGAGCATTGAGTCTAAAGCATGGTGACGAGTCTTCCTCACTGAAGGAATATTGCCAGCAGGCTGTTCTAGTGTTGACAGGCCGATACTGAGATGCCAACAAGACTTCTGTCTGGCCTTAATCTTAGAGATTTATGTTCCCATGAGTGGTTGATTTGCAGCTATTGAAAAACGGTTAATATTATTCTTGATACCAGCCCAGCATTTACTTGGCATGACAGATGTAGACATAACTACATTCTAATGTTATTATCAGAGCGGGTAAATAATAAAGATAAGGCTGGTATTTTTTATGGCAACCAAGTGGCAAGAATGAAATAGTAGACACTAAGGGCCCATGCACACGGTACTATGGATAGACTGGTATGAGGACACACTGTAGCATTGCCTCTAGGGGAGAATACGGTGCCTCATGGAGGTACCATATAGTGGCATAAGGAGTGCCTATGGCTCCATAATATCGAACCATAGGGGCATGTGGCTTTGTGTATGTACCATAAGGCTTCAGCTACAGGGCACTTCAATCATCCGTAGCCCAAATGTAGGATGTGCTGGCAGTTCTGTGGTATCATGGGATGCCGTTCTTGATTTAGGTTCCCGACATCAGCCAAGTTGCAGCTGATACACACATTATACAACTCAAAGAATTTCTATGGAATCAGCGGTCATGCAAAAAGTTGCCAAAAAGTTGGGCAACTTTGCATGCCATATACAGTATATGTCAGAGGTTCTCCAAAGTAGGTACTGTATGTAAGAGGACATCATAGCTAAGTTTTGGCTCTATTTGTTGCCTTTGTTATACATTTATGGTTATCTGTAAGTGTTTACCTTCATTGCCCCAAAAATAGTAAAATTCAATTTTTTTTACATAGACTGGGGGGGGGGCACTCAAAATCTGTGTATTTTGGTAGTACTATCATATCATCAAGTTGGTCTATTGAAGCTGAAATGTGTTGATAATATGATACCCACTCTTAGAATTTTCGATCTGGTCTTCTTTTTGCATAATTCTTTCTCTCCCACGAAGTAGCAGGATACTGTGTTCCCTTCATTCTTCGATGATAGACACGGGCTGTCAACTCAGTCGACCTTGGATCACTTGCTCTATTCTGCTCTCTTTCAAATTTCTCCAAACTGTGAGGCATGAAAGATTTTCCAAAAACATTCTGCATGTTCTAGATATGAAACATCTGGGATGTGTATCTCGCTAATAATGAATTGCCATGCCAGTGATCATTACTACTAGTTTGATTAAAGGGAGGCATTTATAAAGAATCAGCCACTTGCAAACAGGCAAACTACATGAGAACTGTGTCATAGATTTAGTGTTGTTTTTCAAAAAGACCTAAAATCCTCAGATTATAAATGGTCCTCTTATAAAAAGAGCTGCCATTATCAATCACATATATGGAAGTAAATGGTTCTGGAGGTTCTCGGAACTGAAGACTTGTGGAGATCATGGGAGCAGACATTTTTCTGAGTTTTCTGTCAGTCATCCCTGGTTTGGACTTGGATGGATTCTAGGAGCAGAAGGAGTCCTGGAATCAGTCTGGCCACCCTATGGATAATTGGAGACTGAAGACCTAGGAAGGTTATTTAAGTTGCAATTTTCAGTATAGGGGTCATTGACGAAGCATAAACCTGTCAAAGAGGGGCAAGGGGGTTTGGGAATACTGGGTTAAAACAATGGGGTGGAATTTATAGTAGTTGTGTCCCTACTGGGCTAGGGATCTTAGTGGTCAGTACACTCAGCTCCTTAATAGTGTTTGGTAGATCTCATTTCCACATAACGAAATTCCATCCCCCGAAACATCTACTGATAACTTGTTTTGGTTTCAGACATTGTTTTCATCCTATCGTACAAAGTATTTGTAAGTTTCATGTTACGAAAAGCCCTCAGATATCCAGAAGATATCTAAAATAGTTGTGATGGAGCAACGGGAAGGTTATTGGGCATGCAATACGAACTACGGCAAGCTCCTGCCCGTGCCTCAACATCTATCCCCCAACTGGCTCTTCTTCTTCTATTCCCAGCTACCTCCTTGATGCCATCCTTCATTACTATCTAGTCCCCTCTCGCTATCTTCTTCTTGCCAAACCGTCTGTCATCTTCTAACTTCCCGGACTGGCAATGCTTCCTTAGCTACAACTAACTCAAGTCCAGACTAGGGCTAGAGAAGACATAAAGATAAACCTAGCCATGCTTCTTCTTCTCCACCGTAGAGTCTTGCCAGGGATTCATTCACAAACTTCAGATTTTTTTCTAGCAAATTAGATTTTTAGCACTTTTGTCATAATGTTATTCAATATGAAGGGAACAAAGGTTCTTGCCTATGAATTCTGTGTTCCTCTCAATCCCCTACCCCATTGTATACAGTACATTCATGTCTTCTGTCCTCCTTGGATTTCTAAGTTGCCAATAACCGGTAAACTGCTAATGTAGGTGAAGTCATAGAGGGGGATCACTGTTCTGGACCACCCTCCATGTGCCAGAACATAGTAAGAGTGGCTTCCACTCTACATGGACGCACCATTAGATTGACATGAACAGCTATTTATTTACCATGTAGAGTAGCCGCATCGGGTCGATCAGCTGATAGCCACATTGGCTTAAAAAGGGGTTGGCTTGATGACATATCCTCTTTAATGGTCAAGACTTTACATATCACAGCCGCATCCCATTCCACTGCTATAAGTTCCCGGTAGAGAAGAGGGTTATCCCATGTTAGTGTCATCCCCATTTTAATGGGTGATGAGAAGCTGGACAGGGATGTAGTCTCCATTGGTGCTTCAGTGTTAGAAAACATGGAAAAGTGCAAATGTACTAGTCATAAAAACGACCAGGTGTTTAGAAGTGTGGTGGTGTCAAGCAGCTCCGGAAAGGGGCCTCATTTTTATCATGGCTTTGCACTGGAGTAGGAGGAAGAGTCTTGTTTGAGTCAAATTTTTATATATCTATATCCAACACATATCTCAAGTCCCCAGGTATCTTTATCCACACCCTCAGGTAATCTATGGGTAACCAAACCTAAGTAGGACTCTAGTCTGATATACAGGACCGACAACCTCTTCCTTCTCTCAGCTTGTTATGTTGATGCTAAAGGAGCCACAAATTCTACTGTCTTCAAGAAATGAGCTTGAGGAACTGTCTGGAACGCAACGACAATAAATATGATGATGTTGCCTATGGTGCTGAACTAAAAAATAAAAAAAACACTAGACAAACCCAAAACAGTATAAAAATGCTGAATGATTTCTTATTGACCCGTCACCGGTTCTTGGCCATTTTCTCTGCCTTTAAGTATCATTTTGACTTCCAAGAAAAAGTGACGTCTTGTTCTTTAATAAGACCCCGTCCAGAAAACTAAAACATAATCATAAAAGTAACTGGAAATAAAATGTTCTCATAACTTCAAACCTTCTTAACTCCGGATATAGTTAGAGAAGACTTTCGAGGACTTTTCGAAAGATATCCTGCTCTCATAAAAGCTGTTTCCGTCAGATTAATCCAGTCTCTTGAAGGTGGACATAATGGAACTCAGTATGAGAGTCCGGACAGAGTTGCACCTGACTGGGTTGTACAAAGTACAGGCTTAGAGGGATTATTAAAGGTCCTTTTTCCCATTCTTATATTCATTGTATCATACCATATATATGCATTTAACATCCCCTTTCCTAAATGCGGCCTTAGGCTACTACATCACAGAGGCTTGTCAGAGGAACGGTTAACCAGATGGCCCATTCTTGACCTTGTCTAATTGTACCAGAGCCAGCTCAGGGCTGATGGCTTTATTTTAAACCTTGAATTTAAAGGGGCTAAGTAGGGGTCCACAACACCAAATAAGACATGGCTTGCATTCAATGTTTTCTTAAGATTAAGGAGATGTTACAGTACAACTTCAGTTGAGTCATAATCTGTTGTGATGGAAACCTTCAGAGTATGCAAGAACAAGTCTAGGATTTTGGGTAATTTATAGCAGGTGTAGACTTATTCTATGAGGAAGGTCATTTGCACTTGATGTAATTCCCCTAAATCTATACATCCCCAAAATAAAGAAAAAGTCTGGTAACCAAGCACCAGGAATGTGCAGAGGAGAACAACCTCATGGTCTAAGACCAAGGTCATGGAGAGATCATAGAGGGACGTCTGGTGGATTCCACCCTGGGCGTAATACTCAGTTTATTTACACTGTCTTAAGGGGTTATTTAGCAATCAATCCCATTCCTTGGCTTTGGTTATCACTTTGTTTTTTCTTCACCTCCTGGGCTAAAGATGATTGCAGATTTCATTGAAGGAATGCCACCGACACTGGGCATTTGATTACCTGTGATCCATACGGCTGGAAAGTATGATGTCATGATAAACCCATAAGCCACCATGAATGGGGTCTTGTGAAATAATGGATATGGATTACCAAGTACAGGCCTGGTTTATGTTTGATGTTGACTACAAGGGCTCATTGATTTAGATTGCTGGTGGTGCAAAATTTGCTTTTGGCCGCACAAACCCAATCGTAACCAACTTGTAGCTGTCTAGAGCAAAATTTGACTTTGAAAAACATACTTTAGTAGGAATTTTGCAGCATTGATCAATGAGTATGAAGCAAATGTTAAAGAAGCTTAGAGAATATCAGCCAAAAAATTCATAACATTTCAGGGAAATATAAGTTGTCGTCTTCAAATGTTTGAAAATGTATGTATATAACCAATATGGCTGCCAGTACAGCTCCAGTAAGGGTTGTTACCTAGCGGTCCTTCACTCCTTGATGCCAAATCTGCCCAATTAGGTAGTGATATTAATAGTACAATGCCGGCGGAAGAAAATTACCACACAGCGCAGTACTATTATGGAGGTGAGGTTTATGTAGGGACAGTAACTGTACCCACACAATCAGGAGCAGAATTATGCCTGCCAATCATTGCCCCACTCCCGCTCTAAGGGCAGAGATCAGAAAAGCCTATAATCTGCACAATTTAACCCCTTCTATGCCATAGTCAATGCTGAACATGGCATAGAGATATGAATACAAAAGTGGGGATGCCCATTTGTAAACCTCATCGGGGAGGCATTGAAGCACACTAGGGTCTAAATTTAATGATTGAGAATGGGCTGTAGAAGTGAGGGGGACAAAGATGTCTGGGAAGCAAACTCTGCAGTAGTTGTGAGAAGTCATCGTGGCGGTCCGGGTTATATGGAGAAGCAAAGGAAGGTGAACGTCTACAATCAGAGAAGATGTCACCTGTGAGTCACTGGATGTAAATGTTATGCATTGTGCCTGTGACTGTGTCTGATCAGTGCTGTATTCCCTAATTTGGACTGCAGAGTGATAATACTCTGCAGAGCGCTGTATAGAACTGGTATCTGACCACTATATGATCACTGTAGGGTGGTCTTATTGGTCATATTGATCTTTGTATAGTGGTAGCATAAATTTGTACTGTCTTGTGTTAATGGTGGGGCTTACAAATTTAAGGGAGTAGCAAGGCGTGTGAACAAGCAAAGCAAAAAATCCCCCCCCCCCCCTGCAAAATTTCAATCCTGAATTCGCCTCTGGATAGATAGATAGATAGATAGATAGATAGATAGATAGATAGATAGATAGATAGATAGATAGACTTTAGTCAAATCTGAAGCCTTTTCCTGTTCTTTTCCCAAAAATATATTAGGGGAAAGGGATTTCTGTTTGCCAATAGCTCATTCTCCTTTGCTCATGTAACATCATGTTTGTAGTTTGGATGAACTTTTGATGCATAAAAAGATAATATCTAAGAATTCAGCTACGGAAATTAGTAAAAAAAAAAAAAGAATAAAAAGCAGACATAAATTCCTCCATGTAACATCTCCAGTCCCGGATAATGGATGTTCACTGGATATTCACGTCTTACCATGTTACATGCAGGGGCGTAACTAGCAAAGACTGGGCGCCATAGCAAACTCTTGACTGGGCCCCCCAGGTGCCCCAAGCAGCCCCTTATAGATAGTGCCCCCCTGTAGAATGTGCCATACAGCCCCCCTGTAGACAGTGCTATACAGCCCCGCCTATAGGCAGTGTCACACCCCACTTGTAGAAAACGCCCCCACCTCCCCCTTGTAGATAGTGCCATACAGCCCCCCTGTGGATATCGCCAAAAAGCCCCCCCTGTATATAGCACTATACAGCTCTCACTGTATATAGTGCCACACAGCCCCCCGTTAGTAGATAGTGCCACACACAGACCCCTGTAGATTGTGCCACATACAACGCCCCCTGTAGATATAGCCACAGTCCTCCCCCTTGTAAGTAGTGCCATACAGCCCCCTAGTAGATAGTGCCACACAGCCCCCCCTTAGTGGTGCAACACAGTCCCTTGTTTATAGTGCCACACAGCTCCCCCTTATGTATAGTGCCACACAGCCCCCCCTTGTGTATAGTGCCACACTGCCCCCCCTTGTGTATAGTGCCACAAGGCAATGGCGCATCCGAGAATTTTGTATCAGCCAAGGGGGATGTCAATCAAACATGGTAAGTTGGGTTTGGAGGCCGGACTATGTGACTCTTCAGGACAGCGGCACCGCCCCATGACCCTCTAATGAGTAATTAGCATATAGTGTGCACCATTTTAAAAGTGGATTTCAAAGATTTTGCTGCATCTGAAAAAAACATACATTTGGAAATATTGTCAGATCATGTATTACCGCATGGTGGCAGTTCAAGGGGTTAAAAGTACCAGACAGGTTACCATGAAATATACAATGAATACCCTGCAATTTTGTTATTAGAAATAAATTCTATATAATTACAGAACCAAGCCCTGACATATATACAGCATTAGAACCAAGCTCAGTACATATATACAGCATTAGAACCAAACTCAATACATATATACAGCATTAGAACCAAGCTGTAATGGCAGGAAGGAGGTGAAGGGAAAGTGAGCCCTAATCTACCCACCGCCCTGTCCCTGCCTACTTGCAACGACCCGCCCTAGGCGACGAGGTACAACTGGGCGGCGGTCCCTACGCTGTCTAAGTGCACAGGAAAACAAACACGGAACGCCACGAGGAAACGGAGCGGCGAACGAACAGTCAGGACCAGGACGAAGTGAGTACACCCAAGCGGGCACGGAGACAGAAGCAAGCCAGGGGCAAAGCAGGTCAAGCAGAACTGCAGCAAGGCAGAAGCACGGCAGGAGCAGGCTGGAGCAAGCAGCAGTGGGGCCAGGAATCCAAAAGAATTACAAGCGCTGAGGGAGAGAAC
Organism: Rhinoderma darwinii; assembly: GCF_050947455.1. Classification (NCBI taxonomy): domain Eukaryota; kingdom Metazoa; phylum Chordata; class Amphibia; order Anura; family Rhinodermatidae; genus Rhinoderma; species Rhinoderma darwinii. Next base: position 11,190,593 of record NC_134688.1, read on the forward strand.
AGGGCAGGTAATAAAGGACAGGGGGCGGAGCTAACTCCGACAGACCAGGCCGCGATAGGCTCTCCCACTCCTGAGCCTGCCACCCTGGTTGGTGGGAGATGGTGTCAGTCGAACAGGTCTGGCCTCAGGTGTGGATTGATTAATCCCAGGAGTATACCTAGATGAAGTACCTGGCAGATCCCTAACAGTACTCCCCCTTTTATGAGGGGCCACCGGACCCTTACTAAGGGGACCCGGTTTAGTGGGGAAGAGAAGGTGGAACCTCCTGATCAATACCCCAGCGTGAACATCACAGGCAGGTACCCAAGTCCTCTCATCCGGCCCGTATCCTCTCCAATGGACCAGGTACTGGAGGGAGCCCTGGACCATCCTACTGTCCATAATCTTGGCCACCTCGAATTCCACCCCCTCAGGGGTGAGAGCGGGAACAGGAGGTATCCTCGAGGGGGACCAGGACGGGGAGCAGCGTTTAAGGAGGGAGGCATGGAAGACGTCATGTATGCGAAAGGATGGGGGGAGCTCCAGACGGAAGGATACAGGGTTGAGGACTTCAATGATCTTATAAGGTCCAATAAATCGGGGAGCAAACTTCCTGGACGGGACCTTAAGGCGCAAGTTCCTGGACGACAACCAGACCAAATCCCCGACGACAAACCGGGGGTTAGCAGAACGTCTACTATCCGCCTGAATCTTTTGTGCGCTCTGGGACGCCTCTAGGTTCTTCTGAACCTGGGCCCAGACAGTGCACAGTTCCCGATGAACATCCTCTACCTCAGTATTATTGGAACAACCAGGGGAGACGGAGGAGAACCTTGGGTTAAACCCGAAATTACAGAAAAACGGGGAGACCCCTGACGAGTTACTGACCCGGTTATTCAGGGAAAATTCAGCAAGGGGAAGGAATGAGACCCAATCGAATTGACAGTCAGAGATGAAACACCTTAAATATTGTTCCAGGGATTGGTTGGTCCTTTCCGTTTGGCCATTAGTTTCGGGTTGGAAGGCGGAGAAGAAGGACAGATCAATCTCCAACTTTTTACAAAAAGCTCTCCAAAATAAGGAAACAAATTGTACCCCTCTGTCAGAAACGATATTGACTGGGGCCCCATGGAGACGCAGGATGTGTTTCACAAACAAAGAAGCTAACGTCTTGGCGTTAGGTAGCTTCTTAAGGGGCACAAAGTGGCACATCTTGCTGAAGCAGTCGACTACCACCCACACCACCGACTTGCCCTGAGATGGAGGCAAATCGGTGATAAAATCCATGGAGATATGGGTCCAAGGTCTCTGGGGAATGGGCAAGGAACGTAGTAGGCCCGCAGGTCGGGACCTAGGGGTTTTGGACCTAGCGCAAACCTCACAAGCGGCGACGTAAGCCCTAACGTCTTTAGGCAACCCAGGCCACCAATAGTTTCTGGTAATGAGGTGTTTGGTGCCCAAGATGCCAGGATGACCAGATAGAGCGGAGTCATGGTTTTCCCTGAGTACCCTCAGCCGGTATTGCAGGGGAACAAACAGTTTGTCCCCAGGGACGTTCCCGGGAGCTGCACCCTGATCAGCCGCGATATCAGAAGCTAAATCAGAATCCGTGGCAGAGACGATTATACCAGGGGGTAAAATACAAGCAGGATCCTTCTCGGAAGGAGGATTGGCCATGAAACTACGTGACAGAGCATCAGCCTTAATATTCTTGGACCCAGCCCTATAGGTAACCAAGAAATTAAATCTGGTAAAGAATAGTGCCCACCGAGCTTGTCTAGGATTAAGCCTCCGGGCCGATTCTAGGAAAACCAGATTCTTGTGATCCGTAAGGACCGTTACCTGGTGTCTGGCCCCCTCCAGGAAGTGCCGCCACTCCTCAAAAGCCCATTTAATGGCTAGAAGTTCGCGGTTGCCAATATCGTAGTTACTCTCCGTGGGCGAAAACTTCCTAGAGAAGTAAGCACAGGGGCGGAGATGGGTGAGGGAGCTGGTACCCTGGGACAAGACGGCCCCCACTCCCACCTCGGAAGCGTCAACCTCCACAATAAATGGCTCCTCTTGGTTGGGCTGAATAAGCACGGGGGCCGAGATAAAGCACTTCTTGAGAGTCTCAAAGGCCTGGACGGCCTCAGGGGGCCAATGGAGGACATCAGCACCCTTGCGGGTAAGGTCCGTAAGAGGCTTAGCGACGACCGAGAAGTTGGCAATAAATCTCCTGTAATAGTTGGCGAACCCGAAAAAACACTGTAACGCCTTAAGGGAGGCAGGTTGGACCCATTCCGCCACAGCCTGAACCTTGGCGTGGTCCATGCGGAATTCATGAGGAGTGAGGATTTGCCCTAAAAATGGTATCTCCTGTACCCCAAAGACACATTTTTCAGTCTTAGCAAACAGATTATTCTCCCGAAGGACCTGGAGCACCTTCCTGACATGCTCCACGTGGGAAGACCAGTCCTTGGAAAACACCAGTATGTCATCAAGGTACACAACAAGAAAATTACCCAGGTACTCTCTCAGGATTTCATTAATAAAATTCTGGAAGACAGCAGGGGCATTACACAACCCAAAGGGCATGACCAGGTATTCGAAATGACCCTCGGGTGTGTTGAACGCAGTTTTCCACTCATCCCCCTCTTTGATGCGGATAAGGTTATATGCCCCCCGTAGATCGAACTTAGAAAACCATTGGGCTCCCTGAACCTGATTAAAAAGATCCGGAATCAAAGGAAGTGGGTACTGGTTCCTTACGGTGACCTTATTCAGGTTACGATAATCAATGCATGGCCTAAGACCACCATCCTTCTTCCCCACGAAGAAGAAGCCAGCACCTACAGGAGAAGTCGAGGGGCGAATGAAACCCTTGACCAGGCATTCTTGGATATACACCCTCATAGCTTCACGTTCAGGACATGAAAGATTAAATATCCTACCCTTAGGAAGCTTGGCACCAGGCACCAAATCGATAGCGCAATCGTAATCTCTATGGGGGGGCAACACCTCGGAGGCCTCCTTAGAAAACACATCGGCGAAGTCCTGAACAAACTCAGGAAGCGTGTTTACCTCCTCCCGGGGAGAAATAGAGTTAACAGAAAGACATGACATAAGACATTCATTACCCCATTTGGTGAGATCCCCAGTATTCCAATCAAACGTGGGATTATGCAACTGCAACCAGGGAAGGCCTAAAACCAGATCAGACGATAATCCCTGCATCACCAGTACAGAACACTGCTCCAAATGCATGGAGCCAACTAGGAGTTCAAAAACAGGGGTATGCTGTGTAAAATAACCATTAGCAAGGGGAGTTGAGTCGATACCCACTACAGGGATAGGATAAGGTAAATGAATACAAGGCATCTTTAGAGACATAGCAAATTCCACAGACATGATATTGGCAGATGAGCCAGAATCCACGAAGGCACTGCCCGTGGCAGACCGGCCAGCAAACGAGACCTGAAAGGGAAGCAAAATTTTATTGCGTTTCACATTAACGGGAAATACCTGTGCGCCCAAGTGACCTCCCCGATGATCACTTAGGCGCGGAAGTTTTCCGGCTGCTTATTCTTGCGCCTGGGACAGGTGTTCAGTAGATGCTTGTCGTCCCCACAGTAGAAGCAGAGACCATTCATTCTGCGAAACTCCCTACGTTGTCGAGGGGACATGGAGGCCCCGAGTTGCATAGGTATCTCCGAGTCCTCCGTGGAGGGGCGAGGAGACGGGACCTCGGGGGGGATCGCAGAAAAGTCAGAGGGGAGCACACTGAAGCGTTCTAGCTGACGTTCCCTGAGACGTCGGTCAAGTCGTACTGCTAGGGCCATAACCTGGTCAAGGGAGTCAGACGAGGGGTAGCTAACCAGCAGATCCTTCAGGGCGTCAGATAATCCTAACCTAAACTGGCACCTTAGGGCCGGATCGTTCCACTGAGAAGCTACGCACCACTTCCTAAAATCAGAACAGTATTCCTCAACCGGTCTCCTACCCTGACGTAAGGTCACCAGCTGACTCTCGGCTAAGGCAGTCCTGTCAGTCTCGTCGTAAATGAGTCCGAGGGCAGAGAAAAAACGATCAACAGAGGAAAGTTCAGGGGCGTCAGGAGCCAAGGAGAAGGCCCACTCTTGGGGCCCTTCCTGGAGTCGGGATATGATGATACCCACCCGCTGGTTCTCGGAACCTGAGGAGTGGGGCTTTAGGCGGAAATACAGTCTGCAACTCTCCCGGAAGGAGAGAAACGTCTTACGGTCCCCTGAGAACCGGTCAGGCAACTTGAGGTCGGGTTCTAGAGGTGAGGTGAGGGGTACTACTAAAGCAGCGTCACCCTGATTGACCCTTTGGGCCAGGGCCTGGACCTGTAGGGAGAGGCCCTGCATCTGCTGGGTCAGGGTCTCAAGGGGGTCCATGATAGCGTCAGCGTAGGAGAAATGGTAGACTAGGTAAGGGCTTGTAATTATGTAATGGCAGGAAGGAGGTGAAGGGAAAGTGAGCCCTAATCTACCCACCGCCCTGTCCCTGCCTACTTGCAACGACCCGCCCTAGGCGACGAGGTACAACTGGGCGGCGGTCCCTACGCTGTCTAAGTGCACAGGAAAACAAACACGGAACGCCACGAGGAAACGGAGCGGCGAACGAACAGTCAGGATCAGGACGAAGTGAGTACACACAAGCGGGCACGGAGACAGAAGCAAGCCAGGGGCAAAGCAAAGCAGGTCAAGCAGAACTGCAGCAAGGCAGAAGCACGGCAGGAGCAGGCTGGAGCAAGCAGCAGTGGGGCCAGGAATCCAAAAGAATTACAAGCGCTGAGGGAGAGAACAGGGCAGGTAATAAAGGACAGGGGGCGGAGCTAACTCCGACAGACCAGGCCGCGATAGGCTCTCCCACTCCTGAGCCTGCCACCCTGGTTGGTGGGAGATGGTGTCAGTCGAACAGGTCTGGCCTCAGGTGTGGATTGATTAATCCCAGGAGTATACCTAGATGAAGTACCTGGCAGATCCCTAACACAAGCTCTCACATATATACATCCCCAGATTTAAGCTCAGTACATTTATACAATACTAGAACCAACCTCAGTACATATATATGGCACCAGAACCAAGCTCTTTACATAAATACAGCCCCAGAACCAAGCTCAGTACATATATACAGCACCAGAACAAAGCTCAGTACATATATACACCACCAGAACAAAGCTCAGTACATATATACAACACCAGCATCAAGCTCAGTACATATATACAATACCAGAAGAGAGATCAGTACATAACTACAGCACCAGAACCAAGCTCAGTACATAAATACAGCACTAGAACCAACCTCAGTACATAAATACAGCACTAGAACCAAGCTCAGTACATATATACAACACCAGAATCAAGCTCAGTACATATATACAATACCAGAAGTAAGATCAGTACATAAATACAGTCCCAGTACCAAGCTCAGTGTAATGTTCGTGGCTGCGGGCTGTCAGCTCCAGCCTTCCGCTGACAGCCGCAGCCACGAGTCGGCAAGCGCTGGCCCCAGCCTCCTCCTCAGGAGACGCCAGCGCTTGCATCCACTCACCTCCGCCGGAGCCCGCAGGGTGCGCGCACACGCTCGTCCCCGCTCTTACAGGGGCAGCACGCGTGCTGGACATCTTGAACGACCTTTGACCCGTGAGTACCTTGGGCTATAAGAGGGGTCCAGCCCCCTAGTTCGATGGCTGAGCGTTGTTAGTCTTTCCCAGTCTGTCTCGCAATGGTCCCTTAGTGTCGCCCGTTCCAGCTGTTACCCGTGCCCTGTTACCGTTCCTGTATTCCGTATTGTTCCAGTTCCTGTGCCCACCAGCATTGGAATAGTGTCGTCTGCCACGTCAAGTGTCGTCTGCCATGTCCAGTGTCTTCTGCCACGTCCAGTGTCATCTGCCACGTCAAGTGTATTCTGCCACGTCAAGTGTCTTCTGCTTCATCGGATACTGCCCGCCACGTCTGGCGCCACCTGCCGCACCAGCCTCCATCCGTGCTGGAGCCACAGCCACCGCCCGGACTGTTTCAGGTACCCAAGCATTACTGTCTGCCATTGACTTCCGTATAGACTGTGACCTGGTCAGCTGCCTCCCCGCTACGGCGGAGCGGCCTAGTGGGTCCACAAACCCTGTGTCCGTGACACTCAGTACATAAATACAGCACTAGAACCAAGCTCATTACATAAATACAGGCCAAGAACCAAGCTCAGTAAATAAATACAGCACTAGAACCAAGCTCATACATATATACAGTACCAGAAGAAAGATCAGTACATAAATACAGCCCCAGAACCAAGCTCATACATATATACAGCACCAGAACCAAGCTCAGTACATATATACAGCACAAGAAAAAGCTCAGTACATAAATACAGCACTAGAACCAAGCTCCATACATATATACATCCCAAGCCCAAGAACCAATCTCAGTACATATATATATCCCCAGAACCAATCTCAGTACATATATACAGCACCAGAACCAAGCTCATACATATATACAGCACCAGAACAAAGCTCAGTACTTAAATACAGCCCCAGAACCAAGCTCAGTACATATATACAACACCAGAACAAATACAGCTCAATTTAGTGCAACCCCTGCCGTATAAGTTTGTACGGCATACAACTACAGCTCCCAGCATGGCCCGAACAATAGTAAGGAGATGCTGTTTCACGCAAAAAATAAATCATACCGACGCACTATAGCAACACACCCGGATAATGAGGGGGCCTGCGTCGCCCGGCCCATAAATGCCAGAGGCTCGGCGGCATGGGCCCCGTAGTAGCGTCGCTACAGCTGTAGCAGCCATAACGGCTGGTAGCGGAGCCACCGACATATGGGGGGGCATATCAGCTAGCGGCACAGGCCCCCTCAAGCCGCGGGCCTCGTAGCAGCTGCTACGGCTGCTACCGCAGTAGTTACTCCACTGGTTACATATTATTTCACTTCATACTGGGGCTTCTGGGGTGCTGAGATTTCCGTTGCCTCCTCAGCCTGTAGTAGACATGGGAAGGGGAGTCGTACTATTTTATCTACTCACCCCCTCATCTTGTACTGCGTGACCTATTACATTATGGTATGGCGCAGACAAAAGTCCTCAGAGGACCTGTGCCGTACTATTACGGTCCTCCAAACACGTGGCACAGTCACTGTGCCCATTTGATCGGGAGCAGGACCATTGCTGTGATACACAGCAGTAGTCCTAACAAAACTGCTGGAATCGCACCTGGATTTTCAGTTTTTTTCCCACTTCCAAGGCAAAAAAATTATAAAACGAAGTCCGTAAATTAAATGTACCCTAAAATTGTAGCAATAAAAACTACAACTCATCCCTCAAAAAACAAGCCCTGATTTGGCTCATGTTTTTATTGTGCAAAAGTACAAAAACGTAAAAACAAATATACATATTGAACAGCGTAAAAAAAAACAGCTCAAAAAATTAATAAATGGCGGAATTGCTGGTTTCCTTTGAACTCCCTCTCAAAAAAAAAAAGGTAATCAAAAAATGATATGTTCCCTAAAAGGGTTTCGTTAAAAAATACAACTTTTCTCCTAAATAACAAGCCCTTATACAGCTGCATCGATGGAAAAATAAAAAAGTTATGGATCTTAAAATGAGACCAGAAAAAAACGCCAAACAAATTGCTTGGTCCTTAGGACACAAAATAGGCCGATCCCTGAAGAGGTATTCCCAGAATAAAAAATGGATAGGTGATCATTTTCTGATTGCTGGGACCCCCACCGATTGTGAAAATAGGGGTCCAGAACCAGGCGCATGCGTGCTTCCACTCCATTCAAAGTCTCTGGGAATAACAGAAACAGTCGAGTACAGTGCTCGGCTGTTTCCGTCATTCCCATTGACATTGAATGAAGCAGAAGACGCTTGATCGACCACCTCTCAATTCAAGGTCCTCCTCACTGTGGCGGGTGCAGTGAGAAGGATCTGAGGGTTCGGGAACCTCGTTCTCAAGATTGGTGTGGGTGCCAGCAGTGGGGCCTCCAGAAATTAGAAAATGCTCACCTACCCTGTGGATAGCTGATAATTTTTGATTCTGGTACAACCCCTTAAAGGAGTTAAAGGGGTTGTCCGCTTTTAAGTATGTTTTCTGATAAAAGGGGCCCCAAAAATAAGATGAATATAGATTGTCCTGCTGCTGGAACCTTCAGCAATTTCAGGTGAAACAGGCAGTGAGTGTCCAATTTCCCTGCAGTGCCACCACAGGAGAAATTAAGTATTACATGGTGCTCATTAAAATCCATGGCCTGTCAATGTAATGTACGGATGTGCCGGGTCCTCCAGAGAGAGATGCTCTTTGTAGCTGATTGAAATATCCTTTTAAGAAGTTAATAGCTACAAAGTGGATTTTCTTAACTAGACTATACCTTTAATAAAACAAATCCCCCTTAAGGAACCTAATTCTCTTTTGTGATTTTTGGGGAATAGTGATTCCTGATTTTTATGTCCACATCTATTGCCAAGAACGTTTGAGCTCATGTTTTTTTATAGGAACTGATTTCATATAGTAGAAGCATCCAAAGTCATATAACAGGACCAAGAGCATTCACATTGTATTGCTGCCACATGCAACAAGCTTCAGTCTCCTGGCAGGACGAGTTAAGGGTGACTCCGAAGAACAACGGACGCCATTTATCCTCTGCACAATGGTTGTCTAGGGAGATGATTTAAAGGGGTTTTCCAATACTTTTTTGTTTTAATCACTGCAACGCTTCTCAATTTATCTATTAATGCCCCCTAATTATCGTTATCTACATTTTTATTTTTAAGTTTACCATTATGCTCTTTTGTTTACATTGTGAGGTTTGTTTACCTCTGTGTATTCGTTGTCTTGCTCTTCCGGTCATACAGTTCCCGGCTTGCACCGCTTGTGTCCCAGCATGATATGCACCGGCAGCAGGGACTCATCACGCCTACTAAACCCAGCTATAAACATTTTCTAATCTCCGTTGCCATTTTAATGCTCTCATTAGATCAGTGAGAACTAACGATAAACCTGAAACATATCAGTGCTGTACCAAACAACATAATAGTAAAAAAGACAACTTAATTTGACCCCTGAGCCGGAATAACGGAGCAGAGCAGAGTCCCCTAACATCACTGTCCATACATGGACAGTGTGTGGAATCCCCTGACATCACTGTCCATATATGGACAGCGTTTAGAGGGTCTTCCCCAGAGCGGAGTCCCCGGCAGAGCCCTAGTATACGCTCTGCTCCGGGACTCTGTGGAATCCCCTGACATCACTGTTCATATATGGAAAGTGTGTCGAATCCCCTGACAATACTGTTCATATATGGATAGTGTTGTCAGGGTCTTCCCCAGAGCGGAGTCCCGGGCAGAGCGCTAGTATAGCCTCTGCTCCGGGTCTCTGTGGAATGCCCTGACATCACTGTCTATATATGGACAGTGTGTGGAATCCCCTGACATCACTGTCCATATATGGACAGTGTGTGAAATCCCCTGACATCACTGTCCATACATGGACAGTGTTGTCAGTGTCTTCCCCAGAGCGGAGTCCCGAGCAGAGCGCTAGTATAGGCTCTGCTCCAGGACTCTGTGGAATTCCCTAACCCCAGCGCCGGAGTCCTTGTCAGAGCAACTGGCTCCTGACATCTGATTTCTTCTGATAGTTTACGATGCACTGCTAGGGAGGAGAAAATTACGCACAGGCACTGTGATAGCGCAGGAGTGGGCATGCGTGGAAAACACTGCTAGTGTAGAAACCACGCATGCTCAAAGACTAGCAGTGTTTCTCTTCCCTAGCAGCAGACCAGAAACTATCAGAAGAAAGGGAGTATCCGGTCCACCACTTCCCTCAGTGTACAGTGACGTCGGGAATGATGTACCCGTACATTGAGCCAGCCGGAAAACGGAACTCAGATCATGGAACGGCTAGCACCGGAAGTAAGGATTTTGCTACTGGAGAAGCATAACGTGACCAGCGCTGAAATCGGGTGTTAGAAGATGAAATCAAAACTTAATTATACAAAAAAATTACATTCTTTTTATATGTGCAGTGAAATAGAAATTGGTTAATTGCTTCCGGAAAACCCCTTTAAACAATACTTAGTTGTGGTCTTAGAGAAGAGTTGGCAGGACTAGGCATACACGTATGCCTCTGTAACCATTTGTGCCAGTCACCACTTCAGCAGGATAGGTGGTCCAGATAAGTCATTGTCTTCTATTATCTGTTTATTCAGGATTCCCGAGATCCGTCCTTGGATTGGATTGGCAATCTATCAATATGTATTTTTTTTGATTTGCTCTGGAAAGAAACAAAAGATTTGAAGAGCTTTGTTGACCAGGATTAAGAATAAAAGTGGAAAGGGAAATGGAACGTCGTCTATATATCGCTTCTTTCTCTTCCCAATTTTTGGTACAGAGTGAGCGATAAGCATCGCTAGAGCAGCAAAGGACTGCGTGGTGGCGGACGGGTTTGGAATTCCACAGGGTTTGTAACTAAAACATGCAAGACTACAAGCCCCAGCATTACCTAGTGCTACCCATGCCCCATCATGGTGAAGAAGAGGCCCGAATTGGCAATACTAACCTGTTACCATGTAAAGGAACTGCAGAACTTTAAGTGGACTTTGTAGAGGAGCAGTGAGATATGATAGAAGCTGAATGATGTCATTAGACTGGCCGAACAGAGTAACAGAAGACCTCCCTCAAGTAGGCCCAGGCTCTAAAACAACAATGAGCCTCAAGGGTCCAACAAAAGACAACCCCATTTAAAGGTGCAACACCCCTCTCCAAGCAGGAGCTGGAAATCTGTGCATTGGGGAGGCATATCCTCCAAGTCCATCACTTCTGGTGGTAAAGTAAATTTAATTTGCCTTTACCACCAAAATTAATCTGCATTGGGACGCCGCAATGTCCTAGCAGGCACTTGTGGCAGAGACACTGAAGGGCGTTTCGATCCGTTCAACTTAGGACATGTTTTAGATGAAGAAAAACAAGCCAATGGGTGCATCGCAAAAAAGTGTGCCCTGTACGGTAACGGAGCGTCCTGCTTGGCTGATTGGCCAGGCGATACCACCAATGTATCATGTATAAGGCCAAGTGGCAATGTTTGGCCAATCAGAACCCAATGATTTAGTTAAAAGGGCTGTTCTTTGATTGGGCACATGTGAGTGGTATAGGTTGTTATTGAAGGGTTTTTTGCTAAGTTTTGGATCCAAGATAAAAGTGTATCTATTGTCAGACACTGTTCAGCACTGGACCCCGTAGACCCAATATCATTGGCTATTGGTATAGTATGCCCCTTACACCAGACCCTCCCTCTCAAAGACACCATGTTGTATTAAGGGCTATCCAGGCCCTCCAAATTTGATTCAAGGACTTGACTGTCATAAAGTCAAGACGTGATGGTGACTCAATCCTCTCCGTGTTTGCTGCCTCATAAAAATTGCTGTCCATCACGGAGACCTAAAAATACTTTATTATGACATTAAATAGTCCTAGCAAGCTGAATATAACCCACTTACATCTTTTTATAGGGCCATTACGTAATACAAATGCAAAAAACCTTATGAATAATTCACTTGGAGCCAACTCTGGAGAATCTGCAAACTCCATTATTGTTGACCAGAACAGCCGCAGTCAAGTTTTAAAAAAAAAAAAACAAAAGAAACCCTTTTTTTTTTTTTTTTTTTTTTTTTACAGTGATGGAAAAGGTAACAGTAGTAAAACCTCTGAGTGACTGCCTTACAATATATACACAGAAATATTATATAGCTATGATAGGTCGTTTGGCCGAGGAAAGAGACTGCAACGTCTTAATGAGTTCTACAAACCACAATCTGACACAAAGGAATTTCAGGCTTTTATAGTGAATGGTTCTGGCCCCGGCAGATCTGGATATCAATAAAAAAATATAATCCCACTGTAGCTGCTTAATCAGCGGAATGGAAAAAAAATCATTTTACCAGGTGAACAATAGAGGAACAAGCACAGACCAAAAATATAAAATACAGACTCAGATTTATATAGTAACTTGTGTGTTCTGTAAACCGCACGCACTCAGCAAACATGAGAGTAGATTACAACGAGAGTTTATGTGCAGTCACCAAGGCCACGGAGTGGATGTTATTATGTTTTTAAAGGTTATCACCGGGTGGATAAGTAGAGATATAAAACTAGAAAATATTCCTCAAAATATTTGTTCTAAAACATCTACAAGTCATATTCTTGTATATAGGGGGGCAGTATTATAGTAGTTATATTCTTGTATATAGGGGGGCAGTATTATAGTAGTTATATTCTTGTATATAGGGGGCAGTATTATAGTAGTTATATTCTTGTATATAGGGGCAGTATTATAGTAGTTACATTCTTGTATATAGAAGCAGTATTATGGTAGTTATATTCTTGTATATAGGAGCAGTATTATAGTAGTTATATTCTTGTATATAGGAGCAGTATTATAGTAGTTATATTCTTGTATATAGGAGCAGTATTATAGTAGTTATATTCTTATATATAGGAGCAGTATTATAGTAGTTATATTCTTGTATATAGGGGGCAGTATTATAGTAGTTATATTCTTGTATATAGGGGGCAGTATTATAGTAGTTATATTCTTGTATATAGGAGCAGTATTATAGTAGTTATATTCTTGTATATAGGGGGCAGTATAAGGGCATGACCACACATGGCGGAATTCCTCCGCAACTGTCCGCATCAATGCCGCACCTAATCCGGGTTGCGGATTACGGCTGCGGATCTGCACAAAATGTGCAGAAAATTGATGCGGACTGGCCGCTGCGGACTGCAGGAAAAGTGCTTCCCTTCTCCCTATCAGTGCAGGATAGAGAGAAGGGACAGCACTTTCCCTAGTGAAAGTAAAAGAAATTCATACTTACCGCCCGTTGTCTTGATGACGCGTCCCTCCTTCGGCATCCAGCCCGACCTCCCTGGATGACGCGCCAGTCCATGTGACCGCTGCAGCCTGTGCTTGGCCTGTGATTGGCTGCAGCCGTCACTTCCACTGAAACGTCATCCTGGGAGGCCGGACTGGAGACAGACACAGGGAGTTCTCGGTAAGTATGAACTTATATGTTTTTTTACAGATACATGTATATTGGGAGCGGTAGTCACTGTCCCGGGTGCAGAAACAGTTACTGCCGATCGCTTAACTCTTTCAGCACCCTGGACAGTGACTATTTACTGACGTCTCCTAGCAACGCTCCCGTCATTACGGGAGCCCCATTGACTTCCTCAGTCTGGCTGTAGACCTAGAAATACATAGGTCCAGCCAGAATGAAGAAATGTCATGTTAAAAAACCAATACGCTCCGCACCACACATAACATGTGCATGACAGCTGCGGACTTCATTGCGGAACTTAGAATCTCCATTGAAGTCAATGGAGAAATTCCGCCATGAGTCCGCAACCAGTCCGCCACTGCTCCGCAACAGACAGAGCATGCTGCGGACACCACATTCCGCTCCGCAGCCTATGCTCCGCAGCGGAATTGTACGCATCGTGTAAACGAACACTGCGAAATTAAAGTGAAAGTCAATGGAGAAACGGCTCCGCTGCGGATTAACGCTGCGGAGTGTCCGCAGCGGAATTTAAGTGAAAATCCGCCATGTGTGAACCCGCCCTAATAGTAGTTATATTCTTGTATATAGGGGCAGTATTATAGTAGTTATATTCTTGTATATAGGAGCAGTATTATATTAGTTATATTCTTGTATATAGGAGCAGTATTATAGTAGTTATATTCTTGTATATAGGGTGCAGTATTATAGTAGTTATATTCTTGTATATAGGGGCAGTATTATAGTAGTTACATTCTTGTATATAGAAGCAGTATTATAGTAGTTATATTCTTGTATATAGGAGCAGTATTATAGTAGATATATTCTTGTACATAGGGAGCAGTATTATAGTAGTTATATTCTTGTATATAGGAGCAGTATTATGGTAGATATATTCTTGTATATAGGGGCAGTATTATAGTAGTTATATTCTTGTATATAGGAGTAGTATTATAGTAGTTATATTCTTGTATGTAGGGGCAGTATTATAGTAGTTATATTCTTGTATATAGGAGCAGTATTATAGTAGTTACATTCTTGTATATAGGGGGCAGTATTATAGTAGTTACATTCTTGTATATAGGGAGCAGTATTATAGTAGTTATATTCTTGTATATAGGAGCAGTATTATAGTAGTTATATTCTTGTATATAGGGGCAGTACTATAGTAGTTACATTCTTGTATATAGGGGGCAGTATTATAGTAGTTACATTCTTGTATATAAGGAGCAGTATTATAGTAGTTATATTCTTGTATATAGGAGCAGTATTATAGTAGTTCTATTCTTGTATACAGGAGCAGTATTATAGTAGTTATATTCTTGTATATAGGGGCAGTATTATAGTAGTTATATTCTTGTATATAGGAGGCAGTATTATAGTAGTTATATTCTTGTATATAGGGGGCAGTATTATAGTAGTTATATTCTTGTATATAGGGGCAGTATTATAGTAGTTATATTCTTGTATATAGGAGCAGTATTATAGTAGTTATATTCTTGTATATAGGAGGCAGTATTATAGTAGTTATATTCTTGTATATAGGGGCAGTATTATAGTAGTTATAGTCTTGTATATAGGAGGCAGTATTATAGTAGTTATATTCTTGTATATAGGGGGCAGTATTATAGTAATTATATTCTTGTATATAGGGGCAGTATTATAGTAGTTATATTCTTGTATATAGGAGCAGTATTATAGTAGTTATATTCTTGTATATAGGCGGCAGTATTATAGTAGTTATATTCTTGTATATAGGGGCAGTATTATAGTAGTTATATTCTTGTATATAGGAGGCAGTATTATAGTAGTTATATTCTTGTATATAGGGGCAGTATTATAGTAGTTATATTCTTGTATATAGGAGGCAGTATTATAGTAGTTATAGTCTTGTATATAGGAGCAGTATTATAGTAGTTATATTCTTGTATATAGGGGGCAGTATTATAGTAGTTATATTCCTGTTTATAGGAGCAGTATTATAGTAGTTATATTCTTGTATATAGGAGGCAGTATTATAATAGTTATATTCTTGTATACAGGGGACAATATTATAGTAGTTATATTCTTGTATATAGGGGGCAGTATTATAGTAGTTATATTCTTGTATATAGGGGCAGTATTATAGTAGTTATATTCTTGTATATAGGAGGCAGTATTATAGTAATTATATTCTTGTATATAGGGGGCAGTATTATAGTAGTTATATTCTTGTGTATAGGAGGCAGTATTATAGTAGTTATATTCTTGTATATAGGGGCAGTATTATACTAGTTATACTCAGTGCCGCAACTGCCATGAGGCCAGGTGAGCCGACGGCCTCAGGCGGCACCACCTACCCAAACGGGGGGGGGGCGGCATTTTCAGCCCGGAACAGACTGGACCGGGGGGAGGGGCCATGCAGACGCACATAGATAGCAGACGTGCTGAACGTCTGAAACACTCCTCCTCCTCTCTGACGCTGTATGCAGAGAGAGGAGCAAGTCTGCAGGAGGAGCGACGAGCAGCACGAGGTAAGTCCTGCCTTGCTGGGACCGGGACCCGTG
This sequence comes from Rhinoderma darwinii, assembly GCF_050947455.1. NCBI lineage: Eukaryota > Metazoa > Chordata > Amphibia > Anura > Rhinodermatidae > Rhinoderma > Rhinoderma darwinii. The sequence continues at coordinate 11,206,185 of NC_134688.1, forward strand.
ACGTGAGTATACTGCAAGGGGGAGTCTGGGCATTTTACCGACAGCAGAGGGCTCTATGGGGCTGGAATAATCCACTCCATAGAGCCCTCACATCACTATAATGGAAGGATTAGTGTAGGTGGGGGAGGGTCTGAGCGTCTGACTTACTGCAGAGAGCTCTATAGGGGGGGATTCTGCCCCCCCTTTAGAGCAGTCAGTCAGATGCTCAGACCCCCCTAACCTTTCAGTATAGTAACTAGTCAGGGCTCTATGGTGGGGGGATAATTCCCCCCTATAGAGCCCTCTGCTGTCAGTAAAACGCCCAGCCCCCCCCCCCCTTGCAGTATTCGCCTGGCTTTGTAGCTTTCCTGTACTTAATTAGCGTGGGAAAGCTACAATCAGGGCTGTGACTGGTGAGTCTCACAGTCACTCCCAGTGCACACTGCATGTGGCAGCTGCGGCATTCAGTCTGACTGTGAGTCTCTGACCAGTCACCACCCACACGCAGCAGAGAGACAGGAGAGACTAATAGTAAACCCTCAACTACTACAGTTTCACATGCATTGACTGTGAAGCTTTCTATAGTGTAGTGGTCAGCTTGTCTGCCTTACATATGGAGGTTGCTGGTTCAAATCTTACTTGTATTGGGCTTTGTTCACACTAGCGTTAATATACGTTTACCTCTCTTCCGTCAGAGGAAGAGAGGATCGATACGTTAAACGGAAAGCAACGGCTCCATTAGAATTACCATTGCTTTCAATGGTAATTCTTCTATATCAGTTGCTTTCCGTTTGTCTCCGTTCGCTAGGTTTCCGTTCTTTTGAACGGAAATAAAAGTTCTGCAGACAGCACTTTTGTTTCTTTTAAAAAAAACGGAAACTTAGCGAACGGAGACAAACGGAAAGCAACTGATACAAAATAATTACCATTGAAAGCAATGGTAATTCTAATTGAGCCGTTGCTTTCCGTTTAACGTATCGATCCTCTCTTCCTCTGATGGAGGAGAGGTAAACGTATATTAATGCTAGTGTGAAAGAAGCCTTAGGGCCTGTTCACATCAGCGTTGGCTTTCCGTTCTGGGGTTCCGTCGGAGGTAACCCCGCAACGGAAAGTCAAACTGAAACCACAGCTTCCGTTTCCGTCACCATTAGCGCAGTCGACTGCGCTATTGATTCCGTCACAAAAACTGAAACCTGCCGGAATGGTGACGAACGGAAACCATTAGCACTGTTTCCGTCACCATTGATTTCAATGGTGACTGAAATGGAAGCTGTGGTTTCAGTTTGACTTTCCGTTGCGGGGGGTTCACCCGACGGAAACCTCCCACGGAACCCCGGAACGGAAAGCCAATGCTGATGTGAACAGGCCCTAATCCTTCCCCATAAACCTGCCCCCGCTAATTAAAATAAATATATTATATAATGTATATAGCGCTGTATCCTGTATCCGTCAGGTCAGCGGGACTGACTGATTGAGTGTCAGCGAGTCCTGCAGGTTCGAGCTGTTACCGATCACATCTAAGTTCATAACTTAGATGTGATCGGTAATAGGCGACCTAATGGATTCAGGTCTCAGCGCTATATACAGCTGCTCTGTATACAGGATACAAAGCAGCTGTATCTCAAAAAGTACAAATCATTTTCAATAAAAAGTAATTAAAACTTGCACCAATCGCATTAATAGATATCTTTATATATCATAGTGACATGTCCGAAGTTTTCATCAGTGGGGGACCGAGCACTGAGGCCCCCACCGATCGCTAAAACGAAGCAGCCGAAGTGCACGGGTGAGCGCTGTGCCGCTTCATTTATGATCGACTTTCAGCCGAGTGAGCGGTGTACGGACTCATAGACTTTCTATTGAGCCTGTACACTGCTCCAAGGAAAACCAAACAGAATTGAAGCGGCACACCGCTCACCCGAGCACTTCTGCTGCTTCGTTTTAGCGACTAGTAGGGGGTCTCAGTGTTCGGACCCCACTGATCAAAACTTCTCACATGTCAAAAGTTTTTTAAAAAGTTGTTACACTTTAAGGCCTCATTTACACGAGCGTAATATACGCGCGTGCGACGCGCGTGCTTTTCACGCGTGTCGTACGCACCTATATTACTCTATGGGGCAGTGCAGACAATGCGTGAATTTTGCGCAGCGCGAGTGCGTTGCGTAAAACTCACGACATGTTCTATAATCGTGCGTTTTTCGCGCATCACGCACCCATTGAAGTCAATGGGTGCGTGAAAACCACGCATGCCGCACGGAAGCACTTCCGTGCGAACAGCGCGTGATTCGCGCAAGAGCTGTCAAACTGAATGTAAACAGAAAAGCACCACGTGCTTTTCTGTTTACAAACATCCGAACGGAGTGTCTTAGAGATGAGCGAACCGAACTTCACCGGGTTCGGCCGAACTCATTTTGACCGAACCCGGCAGGAGACAGTCACTGTCCAGGGTGCTGAAAGAGTTAAACTGGTTCAGCAACCTGGACAGTGACTTCCGATCCCAATATACGTGAACGTGTAAAAAAAAGTTCTGACTTACCGATAACTCCCGGCTTCTTCCTCCAGTCTGACCTCCCGGGATGACAATTCAGTCCAAGTGACAGCTGCAGCCAATCACAAGCCAAGCACAGGCTGCAGCGGTCACATGGACTGCCGCGTCATCCAGGGAGGTGGGGCCAGATGTCAAGAGAGGCGCGTCACCAAGGACGCGTCACCAAGGCAACGGCCGGGAAGTTCTCGGTAAGTACGAACCTCTTTTTTTTTAAACAGGTTACTCGATATGGTGATCGGAATTCACTGTCGAGGGTGCTGAAAGAGTTACTGCCGATCAGTTAACTCTTTCAGTACCCTGGACAGTGACTGACGTCGACTAGCCTCATCTCTATGATGGCGGCTGCGCGAAAATCACGCAGCCGCGCATCATACACTGATGACACGCGGAGCTGTCAAGTGCCTTTTGCGCATGCAAAACGCTGCGTTTTTTTACGTGCGCAAGACGCACACGCTCGTGTAAATGAGGCCTAAAGAGAATCTTTCACCTGCCCACAGATTTGCATTTGAGTGCAGCATGTAATGGTCAGGGCTGCACAAACTCTGGGGCACTTTAATTTTTTTTTTTCCTACCCTCTTTCCTTACTTAGATATCGGTGCCGTAATGTTTGGCGCCGATATTTAAATAACCCCATGAACTGCCAATGGGGCGGTAACTGGCAAGGGGGCGTGTAACATCACTGTGACACTGTCCAATCAGCTATGGACAATGTCAACAGCAAGAGCTGGAGAGAGGAGAGCATGTGCGCGCGCACGCTCTCACTCTTCAGCTCTCGGCAGGCAAGTACAAGACTGTGATCTCAGGTGAGAGATCAGTCTTGTCGTCCTTGTCTGCCGAGAGCTAAAGAGTCAGAGTGTGCGTGTGCGCACAGATCCGATGCCATGGAACAGAAGAAGAAGAATTCACACTCTTCTTCTGTTCCTTAGTGGTGGCGGAGCTGGGCGCTCGCGCGCACGCGCTCTCTGTCCAGCTCTTGCTCTGAAACGGTCTGTATTGATTGCACAGTATCACAGCGATGTTACACGCCCCCTTGCCAATTACCTCCCCATTGACAGTTCAGGGGGTTATTTAAATATCGGGCGCCAAATATTACAGCACCGATATCTAAATAACGAAGGAGGCTAGGAAAAAAATGTAAAGTGCCCCAGAGTTTGTGCGGCCCTCCCCATTACATGCTGCACTCAGCTGTACATGTATGGGGAGGTGAAAGGTTCTCTTTAAAAGAAAGGTGTTATAATTATTTTTTTTTCTATTTGATATGTTTTATTTTATGGGCCTAATTTTTCTAATTATTTTAATACGTTCCCTAAAGTAACTATTTATTCATATGTTTGTACGTCTGCGGGGGCAGCCAACTTTATTTTTATTTTTCATACTGCTCATTTTTGTTTTGCAGGTTCCGCTGGACCATTTGGACTACGTCGTAGATTCGTTGGACTACTTCGCTGATGTAAGCTTTTTTTCTTTTATTTTTTAATAAAATGGTTAAAGTGGATTGTGTGGAAGAATTGTCATTTCAATAAAATAAATGTCTTTATGTCTCTGTTTTTTAATACTTCATTACCGCCTTAGTAATGGCTGCTGTCTGATTGAGAGCGTCCATTACTAAGAAGGGGCTTAGTGTTAGCCAGTAATAAGGCTATCACTAACCCCTATTATTACCCCTGTACCCACCGCCACCAGGAGTACCGGGAAGAGCTGGGTACGATCCAGCACCCGACCATCTGAAGAGAAGGGTACTGGGGTGGCCGCAGGCTGGTACTAGCAGGCTAGGAAGGGACAAAAACCATAGCCCTTCCCACCCTGGTGATGCTAGGCTGCTGCTGCTGCTGCTTTATTGTATCTGGCTGGCTATGAAAAATGGAGGGGATCTCACATATATATTTTTTTCAATTTATTTTTAAAAAATCACGAGGGGTTTCCCAAATTTTTCATAACCAGCCAGATAGAATAAAGCAGCTGCAGCCTAGCATCCCCAGGGTGGGAAGGGTCACTTTTTTGGCCCTTCCCAGCCTGATAATACCAGCCTGCTGCCTAACCGTCGTTTCAGATGGCCAGGTACTGAATCGTACTCGACTCTTCCCGGTATCCCTGGCGGCAGTGGGAACCGGGGTAATAATAGGGGTTAGTGATAGCCTTTTTACTGGCTAATGCTAAGCCCCAGCCTTAGTAATTGAACGCTGTCAATCAGACAGCAGCCATTACTAAGGCCATAATAAAGTATTAAAAAAAAACAGACATAAGAATTTTTTTTTTTATTGAAATCAAAACTCCCCCAAGCAACCCTCTTTCACAATTTTTTTTTTTAAAGTAGATCATTGAAGTAGTCCAATGAATCTACGACGTAGTCCAAACGGTCCAGCGGAACCCACCAAAAAAAAGTTAGCAGTATAAAATTGTAAAAAAAATTTAATTTGCCACAATAGAAACCCCTGCTCCGCCGTTTGCTCTTGTAGGCCACAGCCTGGTTTAGGCCTACAAGAGATCGGGAGCACGCTGATGACGTCAACTGCCCGGCACGATGACGTCACTGCATCATGCCGTCCACGCCGGGCCACTGAACTCGGTTAAAAATCATAAGTCAATTAGGTAATAAAAAGGGGGCATAGAAGATGTTAAACCATTTTCCTGTGTTAATGCTGCGTTGCTGATCTATGATACTAAAGTAATACAGTAAAAAGAGTTCTTTTAAATCTTCTCTATACATTAAACAGCACTTTACAAATAAACAACAAATGTTTTCCTATTTAAATTTTTTTTATATATTGCGTGTTTGATGTGTAAAGCCAGTAATGAGAAAACTCTGATAGATTGGGGGGGGGGGGGCCTTTTAAGGGCGGGTTCACACGTGGCGGAATTTCACTGAAATTCCGCTGCGGACACTCCGCAGCGTTAATCTGCAGCGGTGCCGTTTGTCCATTGACTTACACTTTAATTTAGCAGTGTTCGTTTAGACTAGGCGTAAAATTCCGCTGCGGAGCATAGGCTGCGTAGCGGAATTTGGTGTCCGCAGCATGCTCTGTCTGTTGCGGAGCAGTGGCGGACTGGTTGCGGACTCATGGCGGAATTTCTCCATTGACTTCAATGGAGATTCTAATTTCCGCAATGAAGTCCGCAGCTGTCATGCACATGTTATGTGTGCTGCGGATGCGTTTTGCTTTTTTAACTTGACATTTCTTCATTCCGCAATGAAGTCCGCAGATCTTATGTGTGCTGCGGAGCGTATTCGTTTTACTACCATGACATTTCTTCATTCTGGCTGGACCTATGTATTTCTAGGTCTACAGCCAGACTGAGGAAGTCAATGGGGCTCCCGTAATGACGGGAGCGTTGCTAGGAGACGTCTGTAAATAGTCACTGTCCAGGGTGCTGAAAGAGTTAAGCGATCGGCAGTAACTGTTTCTGCACCCGGGACAGTGACTACCGATCTCAATATACATGTATCTGTAAAAAAATAGATAAGTTCATACTTACCGAGAACTCCCTGCGTCTGTCTCCAGTCCGGCCTCCCAGGATGACGTTTCACTCTAAGTGACGGCTGCAGCCAATCACAGGCCAAGCACAGGCTGCAGCGGTCACATGGACTGGCGCGTCATCCAGGGAGGTCGGGCTGGATGCCGAAAGAGGGACGCGTCACCAAGACAACGGCCGGTAAGTATGAAAATCGTTTACTTTCACTAGGGAAAGTGCTGTCCCTTCTCTCTATCCTGCACTGATAGGGAGAAGGGAAGTACTTTTCCCGCAGTCCGCAGCAGCTAGTCCGCATCAATTTACTGCACATTTTGTGCAGATCCGCAGCAGAATCTGCAACGCAGATTCTGTGCGGCATTGATGCGGACAGTTGCGGAGGAATTCCGCCACGTCTGGCCGTGCCCTTATAGTTCGCCTCAGGCAGCAGAGGGGCTAGGTTCACCCCTGGTTATACTCTTGCATATAGGGAGCAGTATTATAGTAGTTATATTCTTGTATATAAAGCAGTATTATAGTAGTTATATTCTTGTATATAGGAGGCAGTATTATAGTAGTTATATTCTTGTATATAGGAGCAGAATTATAGTAGTTATATTCTTGTATATAGGAGCAGAATTATAGTAGTTATATTCTTGTATATAGGGGGCAGTATTATAGTAGTTATATTCCTGTATATAGGGGGCAGTATTATAGTAGTTATATTCTTGTATATAGGAGAAGTATTATAGTAGTTATATTCTTGTATATAGGAGCAGTATTATAGTAGTTATATTCTTGTATATAGGGGGCAGTATTATAGTAGTTATATTCTTATATATAGGGGGCAGTATTATAGTAGTTATATTCTTGTATATAGAGGGCAGTATTAGGGCATGACCACACATGGCGGAATTCCTCCGCAACTGTCCGCATCAATGCCGCACAGAATCTGCGTTGCAGATTCTGCAGCGGATCTGCACAAAATGTGCAGAAAATTGATGCGGACTGGCCGCTGCGGACTGCAGGAAAAGTGCTTCTCTTCTCCCTATTCAGTGCAGGATAGAGAGAAGGGACAGCACTTTCCCTAGTGAAAGTCAAAGAAATTCATACTTACCGCCCGTTGTCTTGGTGACGCGTCCCTCTTTCGGCATCCGGCCCGACCTCCCTGGATGACGCTCCAGTCCATGTGACCGCTGCAGCCTGTGCTTGGCCTGTGATTGGCTGCAGCCGTCACTTACACTGAAACGTCATCCTGGGAGGCCGGACTGGAGACAGACGCAGGGAGTTCTCGGTAAGTATGAACTTATATTTTTTTTTACAGATACATGTATATTGAGATCGGTAGTCACTGTCCCGGGTGCAGAAACAGTTACTGCCGATCGCGTAACTCTTTCAGCACCCTGGACAGTGACTGTTTACAGACGTCTCCTAGCAACGCTCCCGTCATTACGGGAGCCCCATTGACTTCCTCAGTCTGGCTGTAGACCTAGAAATACATAGGTCCAGCCAGAATGAAGAAATGTCATGGTAGTAAAAACAATACGCTCCGCAGCACACATAAGATCTGCGGACTTCATTGCGGAATTTTGACTCTCCATTGAAGTCAATGGAGAAATTCCGCCATGAGTCCGCAACCAGTCCGCCACTGCTCCGCAACAGACAGAGCATGCTGCGGACACCAAATTCCGCTCCGCAGCCTATGCTCCGCAGCGGAATTGTACGCATCGTGTAAACGAACACTGCTAAATTAAAGTGAAAGTCAATGGAGAAACGGCTCCGCTGCGGATTAACGCTGCGGAGTGTCCGCAGCGGAATTTAAGTGAAATTCCGCCATGTGTGAACCCGCCCTTATAGTAGTTATATTCTTGTATATAGGAGCAGTATTATAGTAGTTATATCCTTGTATATAGGGGCAGTATTATAGTAGTTATATTCTTGTATATAGGGGGCAGTATTATAGTAGTTATATTCTTGTATATAGGGGCAGTATTATAGTAGTTATATTCTTCTATATAGGGGGCAGTATTATAGTAGTTATATTCTTGTATATAGGGGGCAGTATTATAGTAGTTATATTCTTGTGTATAGGGGCAGTATTATAGTAGTTATATTCTTGTATATAGGGGCAGTATTATAGTAGTTATATTCTTGTATATAGGAGCAGTATTATAGTAGTTATATTCTTGTGTATAGGGGCAGTATTATAGTAGTTATATTCTTGTATATAGGGGCAGTATTATAGTAGTTATATTCTTGTATATAGGGGGCAGTATTATAGTAGTTATATTCTTGTATATAGGAGCAGTATTATAGTAGTTATATTCTTGCGTATAGGGGCAGTATTATAGTAGTTATATTCTTGTATATAGGGGCAGTATTATAGTAGTTATATTCTTGTATATAGGAGCAGTATTATAGTAGTTATATTCTTGTGTATAGGGGCAGTATTAGGGTATGTTCACACGGCCAAATTTCAGACGTATACGAGGCGTATTTTGCCTCGTTTTACGTTTGGAAATACGTCTCAAATACGTCGTCAAACATCTGCCCATTACTTTCTATGGGTAGAACGCTGTATTGTCCACACGACGCGTAATTTTACGCGTCGTACGGCAATTACGACGCGTAAAATTACGCCTCGTCAAAAGAAGTGCAGGACACTTCTTTGGACGTTTTTGGAGCTGTTTTCTCATAGACTCCAATGAAAACAGCTCCAAAAACGGACGTAAAAAAACGCAGCGAAAACGGCGTGAAAACGCCGCGAAAAATGCGAGTTGGTAAAAAAACGTCTGAAAAGCAGGGTCTGTTTTCGCTTGAAAACAGCTCTGGATTTTCAGACGTTTTTGTTGACTACGTGTGAACATACCCTAATAGTAGTTATATTCTTGTATATAGGGAGCAGTAGTATAGTAGTTATATTCTTGTATATAGGAGCAGTATTATAGTAGTTATATTCTTGTATATAGGGGCAGTATTATAGTAGTTATATTCTTGTATATAGGGAGGCAGTATTATAGTAGTTATATTCTTGTGTATAGGGACAGTATTATAGTAGTTATATTCTTGTATATAGGGGCAGTATTATAGTAGTTATATTCTTGTATACAGGGGGCAGTATTATAGTAGTTATATTCTTGTATATAGGGGGCAGTATTATAGTAGTTATATTCTTGTATATAGGAGCAGTATTATAGTAGTTATATTCTTGTATATAGGGGGCAGTATTATAGTAGTTATATTCTTATATATAGGGGGCAGTATTATAGTAGTTATATTCTTGTATATAGAGGGCAGTATTATAGTAGTTATATTCTTGTATATAGGAGCAGTATTATAGTAGTTATATCCTTGTTTATAGGGGCAGTATTATAGTAGTTATATTCTTGTATATAGGGGGCAGTATTATAATAGTTATATTCTTGTATATAGGGGGCAGTATTATAGTAGTTATATTCTTGCATATAGGGGGCAATATTATAGTAGTTATATTCTTGTATATAGGGAGGCAGTATTATAGTAGTTATATTCTTGTGTATAGGGACAGTATTATAGTAGTTATATTCTTGTATATAGGGGCAGTATTATAGTAGTTATATTCTTGTATACAGGGGGCAGTATTATAGTAGTTATATTCTTGTATATAGGGGGCAGTATTATAGTAGTTATATTCTTGTATATAGGAGCAGTATTATAGTAGTTATATTCTTGTATATAGGGGGCAGTATTATAGTAGTTATATTCTTATATATAGGGGGCAGTATTATAGTAGTTATATTCTTGTATATAGAGGGCAGTATTATAGTAGTTATATTCTTGTATATAGGAGCAGTATTATAGTAGTTATATCCTTGTTTATAGGGGCAGTATTATAGTAGTTATATTCTTGTATATAGGGGGCAGTATTATAATAGTTATATTCTTGTATATAGGGGCAGTATTATAGTAGTTATATTCTTGCATATAGGGGGCAATATTATAGTAGTTATATTCCTGTATATAGGGTGCAGTATTATAGTAGTTATATTCTTGTATATAGGGGCAGTATTATAGTAGTTATATTCTTGTATATAGGGGGCAGTATTATAGTAGTTATATTCTTGTATATAGAGGCAGTATTATAGTAGTTATATTCTTATATATAGGGAGCAGTATTATAGTAGTTATATTCTTGTATATAGGTGCAGTATTATAGTAGTTATATTTTTGTATATAGGGGCAGTATTATAGGAGTTATATTCTTGTATATAGGAGTAGTATTATAGTACTTATATTCTTGTATATAGGAGGCAGTATAAGGCTAAGTTCACACTGAGTTTTTTGACGAGTTTTTTGACGCGGAAACCGCGCCAAAAAAGATTGTCAAAAACGGCCCGAAAATGCCTCCTGTTGATTTCAATGGGAGGCGGGGGCGGTCTTCTCCCGCGAGCAGTAAAACCGCCTCGTGGGAGAAAGAAGTGACATGCCCTGTCTTCGGGCGTTTCCGCCTCTGACCTCCCATTGACTTCAATGGGAGGCAGAGAAAGCGTATTTCATGGCGTTTTATGCCTGCAGCGCTTAATAGCCGCGGGCGAAAATCGCCACGAAAATCGGCGTGCAGGGAGAGGAATTTTGAGGCAGAAATTCCGCCTGCAAAATACTCCGTGTGAACATAGCCTTATAGTAGCATATTCTTGTATATAGGGGCAGTATTATAGTAGTTATATTCTTGTATATAGGAGCAGCATTATAGTAGTTATATTCTTGTATATAGGAGCAGTATTATAGTAGTTATATTCTTGTATATAAGGGGCAGTATTATAGTAGTTATATTCTTGTATATAGGGGCAGTATTATAGTAGTTATATTCTTGTATATAGGAGGCAGTATTATAGTAGTTATATTCTTGTATATAAGGGGCAGTATTATAGTAGTTATATTCTTGTATATAGGGGCAGTATTATAGTAGTTATATTCTTGTATATAGGGGCAGTATTATAGTAGTTATATTCTTGTATATAGGTGGCAGTATTATAGTAGTTATATTCTTGTTTATAGGAGGCAGTATTATAGTAGGTATATTCTTGTATATAGGAGCAGTATTATAGTAGTTATATTCTTGTATATAGGGGCAGTATTATAATAGTTATATTCTTGTATATAGGAGCAGTATTATAGTAGTTATATTCTTGTATATAGTGGCAGTATTATAATAGTTATATTCTTGTATATAGTGGCAGTATTATAATAGTTATATTCTTGTATATAGGAGCAGTTATATTCTTGTATATAGGGGGCAGTATTATAGTAGTTATATTCTTGTATATAGGGGGCAGTATTATAGTAGTTATATTCTTGTATATAGAGGCAGTATTATAGTAGTTATTTTCTTGTATATAGAGGGCAGTATTATAGTAGTTATATTCTTATATATAGGAGCAGTATTATTGTAGTTATATTCTTGTATATAGGAGCAGTATTATAGTAGTTATATTCTTGTACATAGAGGGCAGTATTATAGTAGTTATATTCTTGTATATAGGAGCAGTATTATAGTAGTTATATTCTTGTATATAGGGGCAGTATTATAGTAGTTATAGTCTTGTATATAGGAGCAGTATTATAGTAGTTATATTCTTGTATATAGGGGGCAGTATTATAGTAGTTATATTCTTGTATATAGGAGCAGTATTATAGTAGTTATATTCTTGTATATAGGGGCAGTATTAGGGCATGACCACACATGGCGGAATTCCTCCGCAACTGTCCGCATCAATGCCGCACCTAATCCGGGTTGCGGATTACGGCTGCGGATCTGCACAAAATGTGCAGAAAATTGATGCGGACTAGCTGCTGCGGACTGCGGGAAAAGTGCTTCCCTTCTCCCTATCAGTGCAGGATAGAGAGAAGGGACAGCACTTTCCCTAGTGAAAGTAAAAGAAATTCATACTTACCGGCCGTTGTCTTGATGACGCGTCCCTCCTTCGGCATCCAGCCCGACCTCCCTGGATGACGCGCCAGTCCATGTGACCGCTGCAGCCTGTGCTTGGCCTGTGATTGGCTGCAGCCGTCACTTACACTGAAACGTCATCCTGGGAGGCCGGACTGGAGACAGAAACAGGGAGTTCTCGGTAAGTACGAACTTCATTTTTTTTTACAGATACATGTATATTGGGATCGGTAGTCACTGTCCCGGGTGCAGAAACAGTTACTGCCGATCGCTTAACTCTTTCAGCACCCTGGACAGTGACTATTTACAGACGTCTCCTAGCAACGCTCCCGTCATTACGGGAGCCCCATTGACTTCCTCAGTCTGGCTGTAGACCTAGAAATACATAGGTCCAGCCAGAATGAAGAAATGTCAAGTTAAAAAAGCAAGACGTATCCGCAGCACACATGACATGTGCATGACAGCTGCGGACTTCATTGCGGAACTTTGAATCTCCATTGAAGTCAATGGAGAAATTCCGCCATGAGTCCGCCACTGCTCCGCAACAGACAGAGCATGCTGCGGACACCAAATTCCGCTCCGCAGCCTATGCTCCGCAGCGGAATTGTACGCATCGTGTAAACGAACACTGCTAAATTAAAGTGAAAGTCAATGTAGAAACGGCTCCGCTGCGGATTAACGCTGCGGAGTGTCCGCAGCGGAATTTAAGTGCAATTCCGCCATGTGTGAACCCGCCCTTATAGTAGTTATATTCTTGCGTATAGGGGCAGTATTATAGTAGTTATATTCTTGTATATAGGGGCAGTATTAGGGCGGGTTCACACATGGCGGAATTTCACTTAAATTCCGCTGCGGACACTCCGCAGCGTTAATCCGCAGCGGAGCCGTTTCTCCATTGACTTTCACTTTAATTTAGCAGTGTTCGTTTACACGATGCGTACAATTCCGCTGCGGAGCATAGGCTGCGGAGCGGAATTTGGTGTCCGCAGCATGCTCTGTCTGTTGCGGAGCAGTGGCGGACTGGTTGCGGACTCATGGCGGAATTTCTCCATTGACTTCAATGGAGAGTCAAAATTCCGCAATGAAGTCCGCAGATCTTATGTGTGCTGCGGAGCGTATTGTTTTTACTACCATGACATTTCTTCATTCTGGCTGGACCTATGTATTTCTAGGTCTACAGCCAGACTGAGGAAGTCAATGGGGCTCCCGTAATGACGGGAGCGTTGCTAGGAGACGTCTGTAAATAGTCACTGTCCAGGGTGCTGAAAGAGTTACGCGATCGGCAGTAACTGTTTCTGCACCCGGGACAGTGACTACCGATCTCAATATACATGTATCTGTAAAAAAAAAATATAAGTTCATACTTACCGAGAACTCCCTGCGTCTGTCTCCAGTCCGGCCTCCCAGGATGACGTTTCAGTGTAAGTGACGGCTGCAGCCAATCACAGGCCAAGCACAGGCTGCAGCGGTCACATGGACTGGTGCGTCATCCAGGGAGGTCGGGCCGGATGCCGAAAGAGGGACGCGTCACCAAGACAACGGGCGGTAAGTATGAATTTCTTTGACTTTCACTAGGGAAAGTGCTGTCCCTTCTCTCTATCCTGCACTGAATAGGGAGAAGAGAAGCACTTTTCCTGCAGTCCGCAGCGGCCAGTCCGCATCAATTTTCTGCACATTTTGTGCAGATCCGCTGCAGAATCTGCAACGCAGATTCTGTGCGGCATTGATGCGGACAGTTGCGGAGGAATTCCGCCATGTGTGGTCATGCCCTTATAGTAGTTATATTCTTGTATATAGGAGCAGTATTATAGTAGTTATATTCTTGTGTATAGGGGCAGTATTAGGGCGGGTTCACACATGGCGGAATTTCACTTAAATTCCGCTGCGGACACTCCGCAGCGTTAATCCGCAGCGGAGCCGTTTCTCCATTGACTTTCACTTTAATTTAGCAGTGTTCGTTTACACGATGCGTACAATTCCGCTGCGGAGCATAGGCTGCGGAGCGGAATTTGGTGTCCGCAGCATGCTCTGTCTGTTGCGGAGCAGTGGCGGACTGGTTGCGGACTCATGGCGGAATTTCTCCATTGACTTCAATGGAGAGTCAAAATTCCGCAATGAAGTCCGCAGATCTTATGTGTGCTGCGGAGCGTATTGTTTTTACTACCATGACATTTCTTCATTCTGGCTGGACCTATGTATTTCTAGGTCTACGGCCAGACTGAGGAAGTCAATGGGGCTCCCGTAATGACGGGAGCGTTGCTAGGAGACGTCTGTAAATAGTCACTATCCAGGGTGCTGAAAGAGTTACGCGATCGGCAGTAACTGTTTCTGCACCCGGGACAGTGACTACCGATCTCAATATACATGTATCTGTAAAAAAAAATATAAGTTCATACTTACCGAGAACTCCCTGCGTCTGTCTCCAGTCCGGCCTCCCAGGATGACGTTTCAGTGTAAGTGACGGCTGCAGCCAATCACAGGCCAAGCACAGGCTGCAGCGGTCACATGGACTGGTGCGTCATCCAGGGAGGTCGGGCCGGATGCCGAAAGAGGGACGCGTCACCAAGACAACGGGCGGTAAGTATGAATTTCTTTGACTTTCACTAGGGAAAGTGCTGTCCCTTCTCTCTATCCTGCACTGAATAGGGAGAAGAGAAGCACTTTTCCTGCAGTCCGCAGCGGCCAGTCCGCATCAATTTTCTGCACATTTTGTGCAGATCCGCTGCAGAATCTGCAACGCAGATTCTGTGCGGCATTGATGCGGACAGTTGCGGAGGAATTCCGCCATGTGTGGTCATGCCCTCAGGGTATGTTCACACGGCCAAATTTCAGACGTATACGAGGCGTATTTTGCCTCGTTTTACGTTTGGAAATACGTCTCAAATACGTCGTCAAACATCTGCCCATTACTTTCTATGGGTAGAACGCTGTATTGTCCACACGACGCGTAATTTTACGCGTCGTACGGCAATTACGACGCGTAAAATTACGCCTCGTCAAAAGAAGTGCAGGACACTTCTTTGGACGTTTTTGGAGCTGTTTTCTCATAGACTCCAATGAAAACAGCTCCAAAAACGGACGTAAAAAAACGCCGCGAAAACGGCGTGAAAACGCCGCGAAAAATGCGAGTTGGTAAAAAAACGTCTGAAAAGCAGGGTCTGTTTTCCCTTGAAAACAGCTCTGGATTTTCAGACGTTTTTGTTGACTATGTGTGAACATACCCTAATAGTAGTTATATTCTTGTATATAGGGAGCAGTAGTATAGTAGTTATATTCTTGTATATAGGAGCAGTATTATAGTAGTTATATTCTTGTATATAGGGGCAGTATTATAGTAGTTATATTCTTGTATATAGGGAGGCAGTATTATAGTAGTTATATTCTTGTGTATAGGGACAGTATTATAGTAGTTATATTCTTGTATATAGGGGCAGTATTATAGTAGTTATATTCTTGTATACAGGGGGCAGTATTATAGTAGTTATATTCTTGTATATAGGGGGCAGTATTATAGTAGTTATATTCTTGTATATAGGAGCAGTATTATAGTAGTTATATTCTTGTATATAGGGGGCAGTATTATAGTAGTTATATTCTTATATATAGGGGGCAGTATTATAGTAGTTATATTCTTGTATATAGAGGGCAGTATTATAGTAGTTATATTCTTGTATATAGGAGCAGTATTATAGTAGTTATATCCTTGTTTATAGGGGCAGTATTATAGTAGTTATATTCTTGTATATAGGGGGCAGTATTATAATAGTTATATTCTTGTATATAGGGGGCAGTATTATAGTAGTTATATTCTTGCATATAGGGGGCAATATTATAGTAGTTATATTCTTGTATATAGGGAGGCAGTATTATAGTAGTTATATTCTTGTGTATAGGGACAGTATTATAGTAGTTATATTCTTGTATATAGGGGCAGTATTATAGTAGTTATATTCTTGTATACAGGGGGCAGTATTATAGTAGTTATATTCTTGTATATAGGGGGCAGTATTATAGTAGTTATATTCTTGTATATAGGAGCAGTATTATAGTAGTTATATTCTTGTATATAGGGGGCAGTATTATAGTAGTTATATTCTTATATATAGGGGGCAGTATTATAGTAGTTATATTCTTGTATATAGAGAGCAGTATTATAGTAGTTATATTCTTGTATATAGGAGCAGTATTATAGTAGTTATATCCTTGTTTATAGGGGCAGTATTATAGTAGTTATATTCTTGTATATAGGGGGCAGTATTATAATAGTTATATTCTTGTATATAGGGGCAGTATTATACTAGTTATATTCTTGCATATAGGGGGCAATATTATAGTAGTTATATTCCTGTATATAGGGTGCAGTATTATAGTAGTTATATTCTTGCATATAGGGGCAGTATTATAGTAGTTATATTCTTGTATATAGGGGGCAGTATTATAGTAGTTATATTCTTGTATATAGAGGCAGTATTATAGTAGTTATATTCTTATATATAGGGAGCAGTATTATAGTAGTTATATTCTTGTATATAGGTGCAGTATTATAGTAGTTATATTTTTGTATATAGGGGCAGTATTATAGGAGTTATATTCTTGTATATAGGAGTAGTATTATAGTACTTATATTCTTGTATATAGGAGGCAGTATAAGGCTAAGTTCACACTGAGTTTTTTGACGAGTTTTTTGACGCGGAAACCGCGCCAAAAAGATTGTCAAAAACGGCCCGAAAATGCCTCCTGTTGATTTCAATGGGAGGCGGGGGCGGTCTTCTCCCGCGAGCAGTAAAACCGCCTCGCGGGAGAAAGAAGCGACATGCCCTGTCTTCGGGCGTTTCCGCCTCTGACCTCCCATTGACTTCAATGGGAGGCAGAGAAAGCGTATTTCATGGCGTTTTATGCCTGCAGCGCTTAATAGCCGCGGGCGAAAATCGCCACGAAAATCGGCGTGCAGGGAGAGGAATTTTGAGGCAGAAATTCCGCCTGCAAAATACTCCGTGTGAACATAGCCTTATAGTAGCATATTCTTGTATATAGGGGCAGTATTATAGTAGTTATATTCTTGTATATAGGAGCAGCATTATAGTAGTTATATTCTTGTATATAGGAGCAGTATTATAGTAGTTATATTCTTGTATATAAGGGGCAGTATTATAGTAGTTATATTCTTGTATATAGGGGCAGTATTATAGTAGTTATATTCTTGTATATAGGAGGCAGTATTATAGTAGTTATATTCTTGTATATAAGGGGCAGTATTATAGTAGTTATATTCTTGTATATAGGGGCAGTATTATAGTAGTTATATTCTTGTATATAGGGGCAGTATTATAGTAGTTATATTCTTGTATATAGGTGGCAGTATTATAGTAGTTATATTCTTGTTTATAGGAGGCAGTATTATAGTAGGTATATTCTTGTATATAGGAGCAGTATTATAGTAGTTATATTCTTGTATATAGGGGCAGTATTATAATAGTTATATTCTTGTATATAGGAGCAGTATTATAGTAGTTATATTCTTGTATATAGTGGCAGTATTATAATAGTTATATTCTTGTATATAGTGGCAGTATTATAATAGTTATATTCTTGTATATAGGAGCAGTAGTATAGTAGTTATATTCTTGTATATAGGGGGCAGTATTATAGTAGTTATATTCTTGTATATAGGGGGCAGTATTATAGTAGTTATATTCTTGTATATAGAGGCAGTATTATAGTAGTTATTTTCTTGTATATAGAGGGCAGTATTATAGTAGTTATATTCTTATATATAGGAGCAGTATTATTGTAGTTATATTCTTGTATATAGGAGCAGTATTATAGTAGTTATATTCTTGTACATAGAGGGCAGTATTATAGTAGTTATATTCTTGTATATAGGAGCAGTATTATAGTAGTTATATTCTTGTATATAGGGGCAGTATTATAGTAGTTATAGTCTTGTATATAGGAGCAGTATTATAGTAGTTATATTCTTGTATATAGGGGGCAGTATTATAGTAGTTATATTCTTGTATATAGGAGCAGTATTATAGTAGTTATATTCTTGTATATAGGGGGCAGTATTATAGTAGTTATATTCTTGTATATAAGGGGCAGTATTATAGTAGGTATATTCTTGTATATAGGGGCAGTATTATAGTAGTTATATACTTGTATATAGGAGGCAGTATTATAGTAGTTATATTCCTGTATATAGGGGGCAGTATTATAGTGCTTATATTATTGTATATAAGAGGCAGTATTACAGTAGTTATATTCTTGTATATAGGGGCAGTATTATAGTAGGTATATTCTTGTATATAGGAGCAGTATTATAGTAGTTATATTCTTGTATATAGGGGGCAGTATTATAGTGCTTATATTATTGTATATAAGAGGCAGTATTACAGTAGTTATATTCTTGTATATAGGGGCAGTATTATAGTAGTTATATTCTTGTATATAGGGGGCAGTATTATAGTGGTTATATTCTTGTATACAGGAGCAGTATTATAGTAGTTATATTCTTGTATATAGGAGGCAGTATTATAGTAGTTATATTCTTGTATATAGGAGCAGTATTATAGTAGTTATATTCTTGTATGTAGGGAGCAGTATTATAGTAGTTATATTCTTGTATATAGGAGCAGTATTATAGTAGTTATATTCTTGTATATAGGAGCAGTATTATAGTAGATATATTCTTGTATATATGGGGCAGTATTATAGTAGTTATAATCATGTACATAGGGGGAAGTATAGTAGTATATTCTTGTACACAGGGGGCAGTATTACAACATTTATATTATTGTATGTATTAGCGCATTTAAAAAAAACAACACAATCTTATCACAAAATTACCTGAGTTGCAAAAATTACATTTGTAAATGAGGACTAGTAATATAGTCAGCAAACACAAAATCCACAACCTCTCTCATTAATATATATATTTATTATTTTGTTAAAACAGTCACAGCAAAACTTTTTGCACTGAATACTTTTTCTTGTATTTTTGGTGCATCAGCGGTGACCCAGCGGTCCTCTGTTGAGGACAGAGTATGTTGAAGTTTCTTTGAAGTCTTGAAATGTGTTCTAAATATTTTTCGTTCTTTCCTCGTCCTCCCTGATTAGCCTGATTCATGCAATTATTATATCATTTAATTATGAAAGGAGGGATCACAGCTAAATGACAAGGGATCACTTTGGTCTCGCTGGGTCAGGTCCTTCTTCTTTGATGACTTTATGCTTCAGCAGTAGGGGGCCCCGTTTCAGTTTCCTCTGCCTTCTGCACCTGCTTTCATGTCATCAAAGTTATATATGGGGAGAGCTCCAGGCCCAAGTCTTGATTGTTGAAATTGGATCTACACCCTTAAATCTAAGTAAAAATCTGACTAAACTTTTTGAAAAGGCTGCATGAAATAAAAAATAGCTTTCCTTCCATTTACATCAGTGTGTGAATATAAATATCACCATAGGCTTTGTTGCATACGTTAAAGTTGTTTTTTTAAGATGATGACGAAGATGAGGATCTTTCGTCCCATCTACAATAGCTGGAGAACTTCTTCCATAAAGTATAGTCTAGATCAGGGGTCTCAACATGCGGCCCCTGAGGCTGTCATCTGCGGCCCGCAGGGAGAGAGCAGACGGAAGGAGTAGCGCTCCGGCGCTCCTTCATGATGTCAGTCCTTTTCCGGCGCTGCTGCTGTGCTAGATGAACAGTGGCCCCACAGTCCCCTGTAGTGCAACCCCCCCGTAGATAGCGCCCCACAAACCCCACTTTTGACAGCGCTACACCCCCCTTCCTGTAGATAGCTCCTTTGGAACTCCCTCCAGGACCGGAATCCCCAGCCTGAGCACTGCCAACGCACTGGCCTGTGATTCCTCTGTTGTAGATAGCGCCCCACTCTGTTGACAGTGCTACACCCCCCCCCCCCCCACTGTGTAGGTAGCTCCATTGGGGCTCCTTCCTTGACCGGAATCCCCAGCCAGAGCAATGACGGAGATTCTGGCCAGAGATTCCGCTCCTAGAGGTATTGACAGTGATGACAAGGTTCCTCCAGCAGATGAATTCCTGGTTAAAGCGTTGGCAATGCTCTGGCTGGGGATTCTGGGCGAGGAGGGAGCCCCAATGGAGCTACCTACACGGAGGGTGTGTGTAGCGCTGTCAACAGAGTGGGGTGTGTGGGGCGCTATCTACAGCGTCGGCAATGCTAGGGATTCCACTTCTGTAGAGGGGATATTGTACTATCTATAGGGGTGTGTGTGTGCGTGTGTGTGTGTGTGTGTGTGTGTGTGTGTGTGTGACACTATCTACAGAGGGCAGTGTGTGGCACTATCTACAGAGGGCACTGTGGCAGTATCTACAGAGGGCACTGTGGCAGTATCTACAGAGGGCACTGTGGCAGTATCTACAGAGGGCACTGTGGCAGTATCTACAGAGTGCAGAGTGGCACTATCTACAGAGGGCACTGTAGCAGTATCTAAAAAGGGGCCTGCCAATATTGACATTCTTGTGTCTGCCAAACGCTGCCAACTGAGCAGCCAGACTGCATTTAGAGACACTTAAACTGGAAAACTGGATTGTTAAAATAAGCACTTGGAGGAAACTCCAAAATTTACGGTAAGTTGAAACCTAGCGGTATTATTATAGTAATGTAGTATCATTATAGTAATGTAGTTTTATAGTAATGTAGTGTTATTATTATAGTAATGTAGTGTTATAGTAATGTAGTGTTATAGTAATGTAGTATTATAGTAATGTAGTGTTATTATTATAGTAATGTAGTATTATAGTAATGTAGTATAAGGGCATGACCACACATGGCGGAATTCCTCCGCAACTGTCCGCATCAATGCCGCACCTAATCCGGGTTGCGGATTACGGCTGCGGATCTGCACAAAATGTGCAGAAAATTGATGCGGACTGGCCGCTGCGGACTGCAGGAAAAGTGCTTCCCTTCTCCCTATCAGTGCAGGATAGAGAGAAGGGACAGCACTTTCCCTAGTGAAAGTAAAAGAAATTCATACTTACCGCCCGTTGTCTTGATGACGCGTCCCTCCTTCGGCATCCAGCCCGACCTCCCTGGATGACGCGCCAGTCCATGTGACCGCTGCAGCCTGTGCTTGGCCTGTGATTGGCTGCAGCCGTCACTTCCACTGAAACGTCATCCTGGGAGGCCGGACTGGAGACAGAAACAGGGAGTTCTCGGTAAGTATGAACTTATATGTTTTTTTACAGATACATGTATATTGGGATCGGTAGTCACTGTCCCGGGTGCAGAAACAGTTACTGCCGATCGCTTAACTCTTTCAGCACCCTGGACAGTGACTATTTACAGACGTCTCCTAGCAACGCTCCCGTCATTACGGGAGCCCCATTGACTTCCTCAGTCTGGCTGTAGACCTAGAAATACATAGGTCCAGCCAGAATGAAGAAATGTCATGTTAAAAAACCAATACGCTCCGCACCACACATAACATGTGCATGACAGCTGCGGACTTCATTGCGGAACTTAGAATCTCCATTGAAGTCAATGGAGAAATTCCGCCATGAGTCCGCAACCAGTCCGCCACTGCTCCGCAACAGACAGAGCATGCTGCGGACACCACATTCCGCTCCGCAGCCTATGCTCCGCAGCGGAATTGTACGCATCGTGTAAACGAACACTGCGAAATTAAAGTGAAAGTCAATGGAGAAACGGCTCCGCTGCGGATTAACGCTGCGGAGTGTCCGCAGCGGAATTTAAGTGAAAATCCGCCATGTGTGAACCCGCCCTTATAGTAATGTAGTGTTATAGTAATGTAGTATTATAGTAATGTAGTATTATTATAGTAATGTAGTATTATAGTAATGTAGTGTTATAGTAATGTAGTATTATAGTAATGTAGTATTATTATAGTAATGTAGTGTTATAGTAATGTAGTATTATAGTAATGTAATATTATAGTAAAGTAGTATTATTATAGTAATGTAGTATTATAGTAATGTAATATTATAGTAATGTAGTATTATTATAGTAATGTAGTATTATAGTAATGTAGTGTTATAGTAATGTATTATTGTTATAGTAATGTAGTAT
This sequence comes from Rhinoderma darwinii, assembly GCF_050947455.1. Lineage (NCBI taxonomy): Eukaryota > Metazoa > Chordata > Amphibia > Anura > Rhinodermatidae > Rhinoderma > Rhinoderma darwinii. Next base: position 11,228,152 of record NC_134688.1, read on the forward strand.
TATAGTAATGTAGTATTATTATAGTAATGTAGTATTATAGTAATGTAGTGTTATAGTAATGTAGTATTATAGTAATGTAGTATTATAGTAATGTAGTATTATTGTTATAGTAATGTAGTGTTATAGTAATGTAGTATTGTTATAGTAATGTAGTATTATAGTAATGTAGTATTGTTATAGTAATGTAGTATTATTATAGTAATGTAGTGTTATTATTATAGTAATGTAGTATTATAGTAATGTAGTATTATAGTAATGTAGTATTGTTATAGTAATGTAGTATTATAGTAATGTAGTATTGTTATAGTAATGTAGTATTATAGTAATGTAGTATTATAGTAATGTAGTATTATTATAGTAATGTAGTGTTATTATTATAGTAATGTAGTATTATAGTAATGTAGTATTATAGTAATGTAGTGTTATAGTAATGTAGTATTATAGTAATGTAGTGTTATTATTATAGTAATGTAGTATTATAGTGATGTAGTATTATAGTAATGTAGTGTTATAGTATTGTAGTATTATAGTAATGTAGTATTATTATAGTAATGTAGTATTATAGTAATGTAGTGTTATAGTAATGTAGTGTTATAGTAATGTAGTGTTATTATTATAGTAATGTAGTATTATAGTAATGTAGTATTATAGTAATGTAGTGTTATAGTAATGTAGTATTATAGTAATGTAGTATTATTATAGTAATGTAGTATTATAGTAATGTAGTGTTATAGTAATGTAGTATTATAGTAATGTAGTATTATAGTAATGTAGTATTATAGTAATGTAGTATTATTATAGTAATGTAGTGTTATAGTAATGTAGTATTGTTATAATAATGTAGTGTTATAGTAATGTAGTGTTATAGTAATGTAGTATTGTTATAGTAATGTAGTATTATTATAGTAATGTAGTGTTATTATTATAGTAATGTAGTATTATAGTAATGTAGTATTATAGTAATGTAGTGTTATAGTAATGCAGTATTATAGTAATGTAGTGTTATTATTATAGTAATGTAGTATTATAGTGATGTAGTATTATAGTAATGTAGTATTATTATAGTAATGTAGTGTTATAGTAATGTAGTGTTATAGTAAAGTAGTATTGTTATAGTAATGTAGTATTATAGTAATGTAGTATTGTTATAGTAATGTAGTATTATAGTAATGTAGTGTTATTATTATAGTAATGTAGTATTATAGTAATGTAGTGTTATTATTATAGTAATGTAGTATTATAGTAATGTAGTGTTATAGTAATGTAGTGTTATTATTATAGTAATGTAGTATTGTTATAGTAATGTAGTGTTATAGTAATGTAGTGTTATAGTAATGTAGTATTATAGTAATGTAGTGTTATTATTATAGTAATGTAGTATTATAGTAATGTAGTATTATAGTAATGTAGTATTATAATAGTAATGTAGTATTATTATAGTAATGTAGTTTTATAGTAATGTAGTATTATAGTAATGTAGTATTATTATAGTAATGTAGTATAGTAATGTAGTATTGTTATAGTAATGTAGTATTGTTATAGTAATGCAGTATTATAGTAATGTAGTATTATTATAGTAATGTAGTATTATAGTAATGTAGTATTATTATAGTAATGTAGTGTTATAGTAATGTAGTATAGTTATAGTAATGTAGTTTTATAGTAATGTAGTGTTATAGTAATGTAGTGTTATTATTATAGTAATGTAGTATTATAGTAATGTAGTATTATTATAGTAATGTAGTATTATTATAGTAATGTAGTATTGTTATAGTAATGTAGTATTATTATAGTAATGTAGTATTATTATAGTAATGTATTATTATAGTAATGTAGTATTATAGTAATGTAGTATTATTATAGTAATGTAGTATTATAGTAATGTAGTATTATTATAGTAATGTAGTATTATAGTAATGTAGTATTATTATAGTAATGTAGTGTTATAGTAATGTAGTGCTATAGTAATGTAGTGTTATTATTATAGTAATGTAGTATTATTATAGTAATGTAGTATTATAGTAATGTAGTATTATTATAGTAATGTAGTATTATAGTAATGTAGTATTATAGTAATGTAGTGTTATTATTATAGTAATGTAGTATTATAGTAATGTAGTATTATTATAGTAATGTAGTATTATTATAGTAATGTAGTATTGTTATAGTAATGTAGTATTATTATAGTAATGTAGTATTATAATAGTAATGTAGTATTATTATAGTAATGTATTATTATAGTAATGTAGTATTATAGTAATGAAGTATTATTATAGTAATGTAGTATTATAGTAATGTAGTATTATAGTAATGTAGTATTATAGTAATGTAGTATTATTATAGTAATGTAGTATTATAGTAATGTAGTATTATTATAGTAATGTAGTGTTATAGTAATGTAGTGCTATAGTAATGTAGTGTTATTATTATAGTAATGTAGTATTATAGTAATGTAGTATTATAGTAATGTAGTATTATAATAGTAATGTAGTATTATTATAGTAATGTAGTTTTATAGTAATGTAGAGTTATAGTAATGTAGTGTTATTATTATAGTAATGTAGTATTAAACCGAGCAAAGAAAGGACCGAGGAGTCTTTAAGTCAAAAAAATATATATAATCTCTTTATTCAACATATTACACTATCAATACAATACGAGTTTCTAAAATGAATCACAAATAAAAGCATGGCCGCCACATGAGTCAAAATATTATTAATCAGATTATAATCATGTGAGTAGGTATGGCTACAAGTAATATATTTAAACTACTTTACAAGTGGGTGAAAGGGATGTAACTTCCAACCATGCAAAGTGCAATTGAGACAGGACTGATATACCAATCATATAGTGTCCACAAAAGGACTAATGCATGTATGAGTACTGAAATACCCGCATATATATAAGAACCCAGACAGCACCAGCAGCAATTAGTACAAAGACCGAAGTACTTAAGAGAGTACTAACCCATGTAGCTGAGACTCCACAAATGGCGGCCGGCCCCATTATAGTATTATAGTAATGTAGTATTATAGTAATGTATTATTATAGTAATGTAGTATTATAGTAATGTAGTATTATAGTAATGTAGTGTTATAGTAATGTAGTATTATTATAGTAATGTAGTATTATAGTAATGTAGTGTTATTATTATAGTAATGTAGTATTATAGTAATGTAGTATTGTTATAGTAATGTAGTATTATAGTAATGTAGTGTTATTATTATAGTAATGTAGTATTATAGTAATGTAGTATTGTTATAGTAATGTAGTATTATAGTAATGTAGTATTATAATAGTAATGTAGTATTATTATAGTAATGTATTATTATAGTAATGTAGTATTATAGTAATGTAGTATTATTATAGTAATGTAGTATTATTATAGTAATGTAGTATAGCTATAGTAATGTAGTGTTATAGTAATATAGTGTTATAGTAATGTAGTATTATTATAGTAATGTAGTATTATTATAGTAATGTAGTGTTATAGTAATGTAGTGTTATAGTAATATAGTGTTATAGTAATGTAGTGTTATTATAGTAATGTAGTATTATAGTAATGTAGTATTATTATTATAGTAATGTAGTATTATAGTAATGTAGCGTTATTATTATAGTAATGTAGTATTATAGTAATGTAGTATTATAGTAATGTATCATTATAATAGTAATGTACTATTATTATAGTAATGTATCATTATAGTAATGTAGTATTATAGTAATGTAGTGTTATAGTAATGCAGTGTTATAGTAATGTAGTATTATAGTAATGTAGTATTATAGTAATGTAGTATTATAGTAATGTAGTATTATAATAGTAATGTAGTATTATTATAGTAATGTAGTTTTACAGTAATGTAGTGTTATAGTAATGTAGTATAGTTATAGTAATGTAGTATAGTTATAGTAATGTAGTATAGTTATAGTAATGTAGTTTTATAGTAATGTAGTGTTATAGTAATGTAGTATAATAGTAATGTAGTATTATTATAGTAATGTAGTATTATAGTAATGTAGTATTATAGTAATGTAGTATTATAGTAATGTAGTATTATTATAGTAATGTAGTTTTATAGTAATGTAGTGTTATAGTAATGTAGTATTATAGTAATGTAGTATTATAGTAATGTAGTTTTATAGTAACGTAGTATTATAGTAATGTAGTTTTATAGTAACCTAGTATTATAGTAATGTAGTATCATTATAGTAATGTAGTTTTATAGTAATGTAGTATTGTTATAGTAATGTAGTGTTATAGTAATGTAGTGTTATTATAGTAATGTAGTATTATAGTAATGTAGTGTTATTATTATAGTAATGTAGTATTATTATAGTAATGTAGTGTTATTATAGTAATGTAGTATTGTTATAGTAATGTAGTGTTATTATTATAGTAATGTAGTATTATTATAGTAATGTAGTGTTATAGTAATGTAGTATTATAGTAATGTAGTTTTATAGTAATGTAGTGTTATAGTAATGTAGTGTTATTATTATAGTAATGTAGTATTATAGTAATGTAGTATTATAGTAATGTAGTGTTATAGTAATGTAGTGTTATTATTATAGTAATGTAGTATTATAGTAATGTAGTATTTTTATAGTAATGTAGTGTTATAGTAATGTAGTGTTATAGTAATGTAGTGTTATAGTAATGTAGTGTTATTATTAAAGTAATGTAGTATTATAGTAATGTAGTATTATAATAGTAATGTAGTATTATTATAGTAATGTAGTTTTATAGTAATGTAGTGTTATAGTAATGTAGAGTTATAGTAATGTAGTGTTATTATTATAGTAATGTAGTATTATAGTAATGTAGTATTATAGTAATATAGTGTTATAGTAATGTAGTATTATAGTAATGTAGTGTTATAGTAATGTAGTATTATAGTAATGTAGTATTATAGTAATGTAGTATTATAATAGTAATGTAGTATTATTATAGTAATGTAGTATTATAGTAATGTAGTTGTTATGGCAGGAAGGAGGTGAAGGGAACAAGTGAGCCCTAATCTACCCACTGCCCTGTCCCTGCCTACTTGCAACGACCCGCCCTAGGCGACGGGGTACAACTTGGCGGCGGTCCCTACGCTGACTAAGTGCAAGGGGATACAAACAGGGAACAAGCAAGGGAAGGGGCAGTAGCCCACGGAACACCGTGAGGAAACGGAGTGGTGAACGAGCCAGTCAGGATCAGGATGTAGTGGAGTATACAAATGCAGAGCACGGAGCAGGAAGCAAGCCAGGGGCAGAGCGAAGCAGGATAAACGGGAACTGAAGCAAGGCAGAAGCACGGCAGAAGCAGGCTGGAGCAAGGCAGCAGTGGGGCCAGGAATCCAAGAAGAATAACAAGCAATGAGGAATAGAAAACGGCAGGTATAAATGGACAGGGGGCGGAGCTAACTCCGACTGACCAGGCCGCGATAGGCTCTCCCACTCCTGAGCCTGCCACCCTGATTGGTGGGAGCCGGTGTCAGTCTAAGAGGTCTGGCCACAGGTGTCGACTGATTAATCCTGGGAGTATCCACAGACGTAGTGCCTGGCAGATCCTTTACAGTACTCCCCCTTTTATGAGGGGCCACCGGACCCTTACTAAGAGGACCCGGTTTAGTGGGGAAGAGAAGGTGGAACCTCCTGACCAATACCCCAGCGTGAACATCTCGAGCAGGTACCCAAGTCCTCTCCTCCGGCCCGTATCCTCTCCAATGGACCAGGTACTGGAGGGAGCCCTGGATCATCCTACTGTCCACAATCTTGGCCACCTCGAATTCCACCCCCTCACGGGTGAGAACGGGAACAGGAGGTTTCCTCGAGGGGGACCAGGACGGGGAGCAGCGTTTAAGGAGGGAGGCATGAAAGACGTCGTGTATGCGAAAGGATGGGGGCATCTCCAGACGGAAGGATACAGGGTTGAGGACTTCAATGACCTTATAAGGCCCAATAAATCGGGGAGCAAACTTCCTGGACGGGACCTTAAGGCACAAGTTCCTAGACGACAACCACACCAGATCCCCGACGACAAACAGGGGGTTATCAGAACGTCTTCTATCAGCCTGAATCTTTTGTACGCTCTGGGACGCCTCTAGGTTCTTCTGAACCTGGGCCCAGACTGTGCACAGTTCCCGATGAACGTCCTCTACCTCGGGATTATTGGAACAACCAGGAGAAACGGAGGAGAACCTTGGATTAAACCCGAAATTACAGAAAAACGGGGAGACCCCTGACGAGTTACTGACCCGGTTATTCAGGGAAAATTCGGCGAGGGGAAGGAATGAGACCCAATCAAATTGACAGTCAGAGATGAAACACCTTAAATATTGTTCCAGGGATTGATTAGTCCTTTCCGTTTGGCCATTAGTTTCGGGATGGAAGGCGGAGGAGAAGGACAGATCAATCTCCAACTTTTTACAAAAAGCTCTCCAAAATAAGGAAACAAATTGTACCCCTCTGTCAGAAACGATATTGACTGGGGCCCCATGGAGACGCAAAATGTGTTTAACCAGCAAAGAAGCTAACGTCTTGGCGTTAGGTAGTTTCTTAAGGGGCACAAAGTGGCACATCTTGCTGAAGCGGTCTACTACCACCCACACCACCGACTTGCCCTGAGATGGAGGCAAATCGGTGATAAAATCCATGGAGATATGGGTCCAAGGTCTCTGGGGAATGGGCAAGGAACGTAGTAAGCCCGCAGGTCGGGACCTAGGTGTCTTGGACCTAGCACAAACCTCACAAGCGGCGACGTAAGCCCTAACGTCTTTAGGCAACCCAGGCTACCAATAGTTTCTGGTAATGAGGTGTTTGGTACCCAAGATGCCAGGATGACCAGATTGTGCGGAGTCATGGTTTTCCCTGAGTACCCTTAGCCGGTATTGCAGGGGGACAAACAGCTTGTCCCCCGGGAGCTGAACCTTGATCAGCCGCAATGTCAGAGGCTAAATTAGAATCAGTGGCAGAAAAGATTATACCAGGGGGTAAAATACAAGCAGGATCCTCCTCAGAAGGAGGATTGGCCATGAAACTACGTGACAGTGCATCAGCCTTAATATTTTTGGACCCAGCCCTATAGGTAACCAAGAAGTTAAATCTGGTAAAGAATAGCGCCCATCGAGCTTGTCTAGGATTAAGCCTCCGGGCAGATTCTAGGAAAACCAGATTCTTGTGGTCAGTAAGGACCGTTACCTGGTGTCTGGCCCCCTCCAGGAAGTGACGCCACTCTTCAAAAGCCCATTTAATGGCTAAAAGTTTGCGGTTGCCAATATCATAGTTACTCTCCGTGGGCGAGAACTTCCTAGAGAAGTAAGCACAGGGGCGGAGATGGGTGAGGGAGCTGGTACCCTGGGACAAGACGGCCCCCACTCCCACCACGGACGCGTCAACCTCCACAATAAATGGCTCCCTTTGGTTGGGCTGAACCAGCACGGGGGCCAAGATAAAGCACTTCTTGAGGGTCTCAAAAGCCTGGACGGCCTCAAGAGGCCAGTGGAGGACATCAGCACCCTTGCGAGTGAGGTCTGTAAGAGGCTTAGCGACGACCGAGAAGTTGGCAATAAATCTCCTGTAATAGTTAGCGAACCCCAAAAAACACTGTAGCGCCTTCAGGGAGGCAGGTTGGACCCATTCCGCCACAGCCTGAACCTTGGCAGGGTCCATGCGGAATTCATGAGGAGTGAGGATTTGACCCAAAAATGGAATCTCCTGTACCCCAAACACACATTTTTCGGTTTTCGCAAACAGATTATTTTCCCGGAGGACCTGGAGGACCTTCCTGACATGCTTCACGTGGGAGGACCAGTCCTTGGAAAACACCAGTATGTCATCAAGGTACACTACAAGAAAATTTCCCAGGTAATCTCTCAGAATTTCATTAATAAAATTCTGGAAGACGGCAGGGGCATTACACAACCCAAAGGGCATGACCAGGTATTCGAAATGACCTTCGGGCGTGTTGAACGCAGTCTTCCACTCATCCCCCTCTTTGATGCGGATAAGGTTATATGCCCCCCGTAGATCGAACTTAGAGAACCATTGGGCCCCCTGAACCTGATTAAAAAGATCCGGAATCAAAGGAAGGGGATACTGGTTCCTTACTGTGACCTTATTCAAGTTCCGATAGTCAATGCACGGCCTAAGACCACCATCCTTCTTCCCCACGAAGAAGAATCCAGCACCTACAGGAGAAGTCGAGGGGCGAATGAAACCCTTGGCCAGGCATTCTTGGATATATTCCCTGATAGCTTCACGTTCAGGACATGAAAGATTAAATATCCTACCCTTAGGAATCTTAGCACCAGGTACCAAATCGATGGCACAATCGTAATCTCTATGAGGGGGCAACACCTCGGAGGCCTCCTTAGAAAACACATCAGCGAAGTCCTGAACAAACTCAGGTAGCGTGTTTACCTCCTCACGGGGAGAAATAGAGTTAACCGAAAGACATGACGTCAGGCATTCACTACCCCATTTGGTGAGATCCCCGGTATTCCAATCAAACGTGGGATTATGCAACTGCAACCAGGGAAGACCTAATACCAGATCGGACGATAATCCCTGCATCACCAGTACAGAGCACTGCTCCAAATGCATGGAGCCAACAAGGAGTTCAAAAACAGGAGTATGCTGAGTAAAATAACCATTAGCAAGAGGAGTGGAGTCGATACCCACTACCGGGACAGGATAAGGCAAATCAATAAAAGGCATTTTTAGAGACATAGCAAATTCCACAGACATGATATTAGCAGATGAGCCAGAATCCACGAAGGCACTGCCAGTGGCAGACCGGCCAGCAAACGAGACCTGAAAGGGAAGCAAAATTTTATTGCGTTTCATATTAACGGGAAATACCTGTGCGCCCAAGTGACCTCCCCGATGATCACTTAGGCGCGGAAGTTTTCCGGCTGCTTATTCTTGCGCCTGGGACAGGTGTTCAGTAGATGCTTGTCACCCCCACAATAGAAGCAGAGACCATTCTTCCTGCGGAACTCTCTACGTTGTCGAGGGGACATGGAGGCCCCGAGTTGCATAGGTACCTCCGAGTCTTCCGTGGAAGAGCGAGGAGACGGGACCTCGGGGGGAATCGCAGGGAAGTCAGAGGGGAAAACATTGAAACGTTCAAGCTGACGTTCCCTGAGACGTCGGTCAAGTCTTACTGCTAGGGCCATAACCTGGTCTAGGGAGTCAAAAGAGGGGTAGCTAACAAGCAGATCCTTCAGGGCGTCAGATAATCCTAACCTAAACTGGCACCTTAGGGCCGGGTCGTTCCACCGAGAAGCTACGTACCACTTTCTAAAATCAGAACAGTATTCCTCAACAGGTCTCCTACCCTGACGTAAGGTCACCAGCTGACTCTCGGCTAAGGCAGTCCTGTCAGTCTCGTCGTAAATGAGTCCGAGGGCAGAGAAAAAACGATAGACGGAGGAAAGTTCAGGGGCGTCAGGAGCCAAGGAGAAGGCCCACTCTTGGGGCCCTTCCTGGAGTCGGGATATAATGATACCCACCCGCTGGTTCTCGGAACCTGAGGAGTGAGGTTTTAGACGGAAGTAAAGTCTGCAACTCTCCCGGAAGGAGAGAAAAGTCTTACGGTCCCCTGAGAACCGGTCAGGTAACTTGAGGTCGGGTTCTAGAGGTGAGGTGAGGGGTACTACTATGGCAGCGTCAGACTGGTTGACCCTCTGAGCCAGGGCCTGGACCTGTAGGGAGAGGCCCTGCATCTGCTGGGTCAGGGTCTCAAGGGGGTCCATGATAGCGTCAGCGTAGGAGAAATGGTAGACTAGGTATGGGCTTGTTATTATGTTATGGCAGGAAGGAGGTGAAGGGAACAAGTGAGCCCTAATCTACCCACCGCCCTGTCCCTGCCTACTTGCAACGACCCGCCCTAGGCGACGGGGTACAACTTGGCGGCGGTCCCTACGCTGACTAAGTGCAAGGGGATACAAACAGGGAACAAGCAAGGGAAGGGGCAGTAGCCCACGGAACACCGTGAGGAAACGGAGTGGTGAACGAGCCAGTCAGGATCAGGATGTAGTGGAGTATACAAATGCAGAGCACGGAGCAGGAAGCAAGCCAGGAGCAGAGCGAAGCAGGATAAACGGGAACTGAAGCAAGGCAGAAGCACGGCAGAAGCAGGCTGGAGCAAGGCAGCAGTGGGGCCAGGAATCCACAAGAATAACAAGCAATGAGGAAGAGAAATCGGCAGGTATAAATGGACAGGGGGCGGAGCTAACTCCGACTGACCAGGCCGCGATAGGCTCTCCCACTCCTGAGCCTGCCACCCTGATTGGTGGGAGCCGGTGTCAGTCTAAGAGGACTGGCCTCAGGTGTCGACTGATTAATCCTGGGAGTATCCACAGACGTAGTGCCTGGCAGATCCTTTACAGTAGTATTATAGTAGTGTAGTATTATTATAGTAATGTAGTATTATTATAGTAATGTAATATTATTATAGTAATGTAGTGCTATAGTAATGTAGTGTTATAGCAATGTAGTGTTATTATTATAGTAATGTAGTATTATAGTAATGTAGTATTATAGTAATGTAGTATTATAGTAATGTAGTATTGTTATAGTAATGTAGTATTGTTATAGTAATGTAATATTATAGTAATGTAGTGTTATTATAGTAATGTAGTGTTATAGTAATGTAGTATTATAGTAATGTAGTATTATAGTAATGTAGTGTTATTATAGTAATGTAGTATTATAGTAATGTAGTATTATAGTAATGTAGTATAGTTTTAGTAATGTAGTATTATAGTAATGTAGTATTGTTATAGTAATGTAGTATTATTATGAATTCACTGTATTTCAAAGATACATTCAATTGTGCTCCCACAACATAACAATTTTAAAGGATTCACTGGTAATGTAGTATTATAGTAATGTAGTATTATTATAGTTATGTAGTATTGTTATAGTAATGTAGTATTATTATAGTAATGTATTATAATAGTAATGTAGTATAATAGTAATGTAGTATTATTATAGTAATGTAGTATAATAGTAATGTAGTATTATAGTAATGTAGTGTTGGATTCACTGAAGTGATATATGAGTAAAATATAACTTTATTTAGATAACTCTCTAAAAACAGGGGTACAATCACCACTGTGATAAAGCCCCACCGTGTGTATTAAAAACTTATTAAACAGTAACTACTGAGTCCTGGTACCATTGTGAACCCTCTATGACTCAGTATGTTATAAAAGATATCAAACCGGAATCAGCACATAACCATGGGCATAACAGTAGTATAAACCTTGAGACACACTAGAGCCCGCGATAACCGCACCTGAAACTCCTAGTGCTAAAGGAAACAAAAATTCAAACTGTCCCCAATGCTACAATTCCTCATTAACCCGACCCTACGCGTTTCTTGTACTTATCATCAGGGGTCTGTGCTTGGTCACTCTGGCCAGGATGGCAGCGATATTAATTCAACAGCAGTTATTCTGCTGTACACCACAGAAGCATGCTCGCATAGATATCAGCGGCATCAGTATTATAATAGTAATGTAGTATTATTATAGTAATGTATTATTATAGTAATGTAGTATTATAGTAATGTAGTATTATAGTAATGTAGTATTATAGTAATGTAGTGTTATAGTAATGTAGTGTTATAGTAATGTAGTATTATAGTAATGTAGTATTATAGTAATGTAGTGTTATAGTAATGTAGTGTTATAGTAATGTAGTATTATAGTAATGTAGTGTTATAGTAATGTAGTGTTATAGTAATGTAGTATTATATTAATGTAGTATTATAGTAATGTAGTGTTATAGTAATGTAGTATTGTTATAGTAATGTAGTATTATAGTAATGTAGTATTATAGTAATGTAGTGTTATAGTAATGTAGTATCATGATAGTAATGTAGTATTATAGTAATGTAGTATTGTTATAGTAATGTAGTATTATAGTAATGTAGTGTTATAGTAATGTAGTATCATGATAGTAATGTAGTATTATAGTAATGTAGTATTGTTATAGTAATGTAGTATTATAGTAATGTAGTATTATAGTAATGCAGTATTATTATAGTAATGTATTATTATAGTAATGTAGTATTATAGTAATGTAGTGTTATTATAGTAATGTAGTGTTATAGTAATGTAGTATTATAGTAATGTAGTGTTATAGTAATGTAGTATTATAGTAATGTAGTATTATAGTAATGTAGTGTTATTATAGTAATGTAGTGTTATAGTAATGTAGTATTATAGTAATGTAGTATTATAGTAATGTAGTATTAAAGTAATGTAGTATTATTATAGTAATGTAGTATTATAGTAATGTAGTATTATAGTAATGTAGTATTATAGTAATGTAGTATTGTTATAGTAATGTAGTATTATTATAGTAATGTAGTATTGTTATAGTAATGTAGTGTTATAGTAATGTAGTATTATAGTAATGTAGTATTATAGTAATGTAGTATTATAGTAATGTAGTATCGATTTCTTGTAGCAAGAATTTCAATAGCCACACGACTGGTCGGACATATGAAAATAGATCCTTCATCAACTGCAAAACTAGGGGCATCGTGTACCTGATCTCATGTGTATGCGGACTGCAGTATATTGGCAAGACAATTAGAGAATTCAGGAGACGAATAAGGGATCATATAGGCGACATTCGCCGCAATGTGGACACTTCAGTGGCCCGACATGTTTGGGAAAAACATGGCGGTGATACCCACGTCATCAAATTCCAGGGGATTGAACAGATTAGGCCATCTGCCAGGGGGGGCAATTGGGACAAAAGGATTCTGCAAAAAGAGGCCCAATGGATTTTCCGCATGCATACCATGAAACCGGCGGGTCTCAATGAACAGATATCGTTTAATTGTTTCCTCTGAATTGGTCATATGTCACCTGGGGCCGGAGTGAATCTTATGTCACACCCTGCCCATGTTCAATTGCCCCATTGCTAGTCTAACGCTTGAATCACTACAGTATGGCTTGCATTTTTAGGGAGGTTGGAGCGGTCCCTTAGTGTGTAATGTATTGCTATACATTCCCCCATTCCCTCTGTTCACAAATACGGCGATCGAGTGCACATTGTCAACTGCACTCCGGGATTGCGGAGTCTCCCATTGCAGGATGACACACACAGTGATCGAATGTGCCACAGTGTGGGCTCAGGATCGCTGTGTTCTTCTCTGGTTACTCTTCATAGCTGCAACATCCCAGGCCAGTGGGTTACGGCCGCCTGGTAATCCCTGGTTACTAGGGACGCTCTTGTTCCTCCCCCCTGCAGTGACAGCGAGCGCCCGGGGGCCGGCCCTGCTCTGGCCGCCCAGCCTCGCGGGGATTGGCTGCCCGGCCGCCGCGTCACTCCAGGGAGGGAGGGGTTAGTACTACATATGTCCGGCATCTCACTCGGCTCGTGTTCGACCAGCTGACTAGTGTCGTACACGAGCCGGGTGAATGATCTGAGACACGCAATAGGTGTCTCCCGGCCATATCACATAATCAAATATAGATGTGTTGTTATCGCATCAGTGTGACCCCTGATGAATCACCGTGAATATCAGCGGTGAGGAAACGCGTAGGGACACGTGTTAGTGGCACGGATTGACCAGGTGTTATATCATAATACAGACAGGGGGAAGTGTTGCTTGGCAGCAAATGGTGCTAACAACAGTTTTTCTATCGCTCCTCCATCTGTCTGGTGTACCGTGCTTACGCCTTCTTAGTACCTTTGGCTACTTAGCCCAATTTTAGTAAGATTTTCTACAATAAAAATCGAATTTTAATCGTTCATATAGGCAGTGATACTATTAATCAATCAAGTGAACGGATATTGTCATATATCAATGCAACAATTGTTGCTTAGTGTCAAACTATACAATCGAATAATTCACAGTGGGGATGGCAGGCTTTCTCACTGGTGAGATAAATGTTGCTAAATGGATGAGTGACGCACAGGAGGTGTTTTCTGAAAATGAACTGGTGTCACAGACTCAACAATTAAGTATCAGCGCCTCCTTTAGTCATCTCACCAGGATCTATAAGGACCACATTAGGTCGTGGTGGGAGATTCAGACACTTGAGACCTATCTCAGAAATAAGATTGTACCGAGGGGCCTACGTATTGCCCTCATTCCTGCTGCACGAGTCAGGTCTCCTGATCTCCTCCGCAAATGGGAGAAGGAGTCCATTGACTCGTCCCTCAGGTTCATGGGGATCCTATTAGAGGAGGAAAGAATATTGTTGGCACGCAGTACAGCGGAATTAAAAGATGGCATTGAATCAGTCAGGAGATTCTCAAATAATTCAGATTATGAGAGAAAAGAGGTAGTACTCCAACAGGGTATTGAAAAATTTACCGGACATATTAAGGAGAGAAAGCATTTCCAATATGTCCGAGATACCGCTGATTTTAAAGACGGGAAAATCTTCGACTACAGTGTCAAAAATATGGGGGGGCTGGAGATTGAGACCGAACAGTCCTCCTCAGAGCAAGATCTGTCTGATTCCGATACTGCACGAAATCCCAGTAGGAGAGCTAGGGGAAGTCAACACACTGGGAAGAACCCATCACGTAATTTCCAAAGGGGCAGAGGTAGAGGAAAGGGCCCCAACAGGGATGGTTTTTTATCACGAAACCACCCCATTTCGGAATATCTACTAAGAGACAGGAGAGATATGTAGTGTCGGGGAATCATGAGGATGATTTGCAGATCATCAACCTTTCATCACGTACCCTAACGACCGAGGAGACTAGCATTCTGAAGAAAGGTTTATCATTTGTGCCCACGAATAGATTCGACCTTTTTACGTGGGTCAAGGATCTGAATCTATTCGTGCGCAAATTGAAATGGAAGAAATTTTTCAAAACCCACGATAGGCGTGAATGCCTTGAACTGGGGATTTCTGAGGAGGATATGCCACATTTCAGAATACTTAATCAATTATTGGAAGAAGGTCAGAGAAATGTGGGTGATGGTCCCTTCACAGAGTTGAGGCAGCCCTCCACCAGAAATGCTCCTATCAATGATAATACCTCAATGGATGTATTTCTGGAGGTAGTGGTGGACCAGCTCAGGAAACTGGATTCTTCTAAGACTATCAAATTTAATACCTCCAGAGATGAGATGGCAGGCTTACAGGCCCTTGAGCAGGATGACAGTATTGTCATTAAACCATCAGACAAAGGTGGTAATATTGTGGTGATGGATCGCAATCAGTATAGCGATATGTGCCACCGCATTCTGAGTGACACAGCATGCTATAGAATTCTATTAAGTGATCCTATGCCAACTTTTGCAAACCAATTAAAGAGATTGGTAAATCAAGGCCGATCGCTTAATCTGGTGAGCATTAATGAACAACGTTTTATCCTGACTGATCATCCACAATATGCCACCTTTTACAGCCTGCCCAAGGTACATAAGGGCACATCTCCTCTCAAGGGTCGCCCCATTGTCTCTGGGGTTGATAACCTGACTCAGAATGCTAGTCTCTATATTGATCGGATCTTGAGTCCATTTGTAGTGGCCCTCCCATCGTACGTCCGTGACACCATGGATGTACTTAGACGCTTGGAGGGCATCAAATGTGATCCTGGTGTACATCTGGCTTCACTGGATGTGGAGGCCTTATACAGCTCGATTCCCCATGCCACGGGATGCAGAGCTGTAGAAGACTTTTTGAAGGAAAGGGGAACACATTTTCAGGCCCATAACGAGTTCGTGGTCAGCCTCCTTCGTTTTGTTCTTGAGCAAAACTTCTTCCTGTTTGATGGCAAATTCTTCCACCAACTAAGGGGGGTAGCGATGGGGACCCCCTGTGCACCATCCTATGCCAACTTATATCTGGGCTGGTGGGAGAAAATGATTGTATTTGGGGAGGAGATGGATCGATGGACATCTATGATCATCCTCTGGCTAAGATTTATTGATGACATCATGATTTTGTGGTCTGGAACTAAAGAGGAGTTCAGCGAATTTGTGGACATCCTTAATGTTAACGAAATGGGGCTCTTTTTTACATCTGTTATCCATGAGAGTAAAATGACCTTCTTGGATATCAATATATATAAAACCGAACAGGGATATATACAAACCAACATCTTCAGGAAGGAGACAGCAACGAATAGTCTCCTTCGATGGGAGAGCTGGCATCCCGCACCTTTGAGAAAGGGCATACCCAAAGGTCAGTACCTAAGGGTACGTAGGAACTGTTCCACTTTGACTGACTTCAAACTAGCTGCCTCTGACCTACAGAATAGATTTCGCCGGAGGGGCTATCCCCATGATGTCCTGGGATCGGCCTATCGCAATGCCTTTCATTGCAATAGGAGCGAACTCCTAAACCCCAAAATACGTACGACCGATGACCAAATGCGCATTATAGGCACGTACGATTCATCAAATCAGGAAGTTATCAGGATCCTACAGACCTACTGGGGGATCCTCAGGACAGATCCAGATGTAGGGGACCTTGTAGGCAACAGACCATCAGTTACCTATAGGAGGGGTAGGAATATCAGGGATCGTATAGTCCATAGTCATATGTTGTCCATTCGCCCTACCACATGGCTTACACATAACATTAAGGGTACATTTAGATGTGGGTCCTGCAGAGCTTGCGAATCGATTTCTTGTAGCAAGAATTTCAATAGCCACAAGACTGGTCGGACATATGAAAATAGATCCTTCATCAACTGCAAAACTAGGGGCATCGTGTACCTGATCTCATGTGTATGCGGACTGCAGTATATTGGCAAGACAATTAGAGAATTCAGGAGACGAATAAGGGATCATATAGGCGACATTCGCCGCAATGTGGACACTTCAGTGGCCCGACATGTTTGGGAAAAACATGGCGGTGATACCCACGTCATCAAATTCCAGGGGATTGAACAGATTAGGCCATCTGCCAGGGGGGGCAATTGGGACAAAAGGATTCTGCAAAAAGAGGCCCAATGGATTTTCCGCATGCATACCATGAAACCGGCGGGTCTCAATGAACAGATATCGTTTAATTGTTTCCTCTGAATTGGTCATATGTCACCTGGGGCCGGAGTGAATCTTATGTCACACCCTGCCCATGTTCAATTGCCCCATTGCCAGTCTAACGCTTGAATCCCTACAGTATGGCTTGCATTTTTAGGGAGGTTGGAGCGGTCCCTTAGTGTGTAATGTATTGCTATACATTCCCCCATTCCCTCTGTTCACAAATACGGCGATCGAGTGCACATTGTCAACTGCACTCCGGGATTGCGGAGTCTCCCATTGCAGGATGACACACACAGTGATCGAATGTGCCACAGTGTGGGCTCAGGATCGCTGTGTTCTTCTCTGGTTACTCTTCATAGCTGCAACATCCCAGGCCAGTGGGTTACGGCCGCCTGGTAATCCCTGGTTACTAGGGACGCTCTTGTTCCTCCCCCCTGCAGTGACAGCGAGCGCCCGGGGGCCGGCCCTGCTCTGGCCGCCCAGCCTCGCGGGGATTTGCTGCCTGGCCGCCGCGTCACTCCAGGGAGGGAGGGGTTAGTACTACATATGTCCGGCATCTCACTCGGCTCGTGTTCGACCAGCTGACTAGTGTCGTACACGAGCCGGGTGAATGATCTGAGACACGCAATAGGTGTCTCCCGGCCATATCACATAATCAAATATAGATGTGTTGTTATCGCATCAGTGTGACCCCTGATGAATCACCGTGAATATCAGCGGTGAGGAAACGCGTAGGGACACGTGTTAGTGGCACGGATTGACCAGGTGTTATATCATAATACAGACAGGGGGAAGTGTTGCTTGGCAGCAAATGGTGCTAACAACAGTTTTTCTATCGCTCCTCCATCTGTCTGGTGTACCGTGCTTACGCCTTCTTAGTACCTTTGGCTACTTAGCCCAATTTTAGTAAGATTTTCTACAATAAAAATCGAATTTTAATCGTTCATATAGGCAGTGATACTATTAATCAATCAAGTGAACGGATATTGTCATATATCAATGCAACAATTGTTGCTTAGTGTCAAACTAATGTAGTATTGTTATAGTAATGTAGTATTATAGTAATGTAGTATTGTTATAGTAATGTAGTATTGTTATAGTAATGTAGTATTATTATAGTAATGTAGTATTGTTATAGTAATGTAGTATTGTTATAGTAATGTAGTATTATGTAATGTAGTATTGTTATAGTAATGTAGAAATGTTATAGTAATGTAGTATTATAGTAATGTAGTATTATTATAGTAATGTAGTATTGTTATAGCAATGTAGTATTATAGTAATGTAGTATTGTTATAGTAATGTATTATTATAGTAATGTAGTGTTATAGTAATGTAGTATTATGTAATGTAGTATTGTTATAGTAATGTAGTATTATAGTAATGTAGTATTGTTATAGTAATGTAGTGTTATAGTAATGTAGTATTCTTATAGGAACGTAATATTCTAGTAATGTAGTATTGTTATAGTAATAAAGTATTTTAGTAATGTAGTATTATGTAATGTAGTATTGTTATAGTAATGTATTATTATAGTAATGTAGTATTGTTATAGTAATGTAGTATTATGTAATGTAGTATTGTTATAGTAATGTAGTATTGTTATAGTAATGTAGTATTATAGTAATGTAGAGTTATAGTAATATAGTATTATAGTAATGTAGTATTGTTATAGTAATGTAGTGTTATAGTAATGTAGTATTATTATAGTAATGTAGTGTTATAGTAATGTAGTATTATTATAGTAATGTAGTATTATAGTAATGTAGTATTATTATAGTAATGTAGTGTTATAGTAATGTAGTATTATTATAGTAATGTAGTGTTATAGTAATGTAGTATTATAGTAATGTAGTATTATTATAGTAATGTAGTATTGTTATAGTAATGTAGTATTATTATAGTAATGTAGTATTGTTATAGTAATGTAGTATTATAGTAATGTATTATTATAGTAATGTAGTATTATAGTAATGTAGTATTATAGTAATGTAGTATTATAGTAATGTAGTGTTATAGTAATGTAGTATTATTATAGTAATGTAGTATTATAGTAATGTAGTATTATAGTAATGTAGTATTATAGTAATGTAGTATTGTTATAGTAATGTAGTATTATAGTAATGTAGTATTATAGTAATGTAGTATTGTTATAGTAATGTAGTATTGTTATAGTAATGTAGTATTATTATAGTAATGTAGTATTGTTATAGTAATGTAGTATTATGTAATGTAGTATTGTTATAGTAATGTAGTATTGTTATAGTAAAGTAGTATTATAGTAATGTATTATTATCATAATGTAGTATTATAGTAATGTAGTATTATAGTAATGTAGTATTTTAGTAATGTATTGTTATAGTAATGTAGTATTATGTAATGTAGTATTATTATAGTAATGTAGTATTATAGTAATGTAGTATTGTTATAGTAATTTAGTGTTATAGTAATGTAGTATTCTTATAGGAACGTAATATTCTAGTAATGTAGTATTGTTATAGTAATAAAGTATTTTAGTAATGTAGTATTATGTAATGTAGTATTATAGTAATGTAGTGTTATAGTAATGTAGTATTGTTATAGTAATGTAGTATTATTATAGTAATGTAGTATTATTATAGTAATGTAGTATTATTATAGTAATGTAGTATTGTTATAGTAATGTAGTATTAGGGCGGGTTCACACATGGCGGAATTTCACTTAAATTCCGCTGCGGACACTCCGCAGCGTTAATCCGCAGCGGAGCCGTTTCTCCATTGACTTTCACTTTAATTTAGCAGTGTTCGTTTACACGATGCGTACAATTCCGCTGCGGAGCATAGGCTGCGGAGCGGAATTTGGTGTCCGCAGCATGCTCTGTCTGTTGCGGAGCAGTGGCGGACTGGTTGCGGACTCATGGCGGAATTTCTCCATTGACTTCAATGGAGAGTCAAAATTCCGCAATGAAGTCCGCAGATCTTATGTGTGCTGCGGAGCGTATTGTTTTTACTACCATGACATTTCTTCATTCTGGCTGGACCTATGTATTTCTAGGTCTACAGCCAGACTGAGGAAGTCAATGGGGCTCCCGTAATGACGGGAGCGTTGCTAGGAGACGTCTGTAAATAGTCACTGTCCAGGGTGCTGAAAGAGTTACGCGATCGGCAGTAACTGTTTCTGCACCCGGGACAGTGACTACCGATCTCAATATACATGTATCTGTAAAAAAAAATATAAGTTCATACTTACCGAGAACTCCCTGCGTCTGTCTCCAGTCCGGCCTCCCAGGATGACGTTTCAGTGTAAGTGACGGCTGCAGCCAATCACAGGCCAAGCACAGGCTGCAGCGGTCACATGGACTGGAGCGTCATCCAGGGAGGTCGGGCCGGATGCCGAAAGAGGGACGCGTCACCAAGACAACGGCCGGTAAGTATGAATTTCTTTGACTTTCACTAGGGAAAGTGCTGTCCCTTCTCTCTATCCTGCACTGAATAGGGAGAAGAGAAGCACTTTTCCTGCAGTCCGCAGCGGCCAGTCCGCATCAATTTTCTGCACATTTTGTGCAGATCCGCTGCAGAATCTGCAACGCAGATTCTGTGCGGCATTGATGCGGACAGTTGCGGAGGAATTCCGCCATGTGTGGTCATGCCCTTATAGTAATGTAGTATTGTTATAGTAATGTAGTATTATTATAGTAATGTAGTATTGTTATAGTAATGTAGTATTATAGTAATGTAGTATTATAGTAATGTAGTATTATTATAGTAATGTAGTATTATAGTAATGTAGTATTGTTATAGTAATGTAGTATTATAGTAATGTAGTATTGTTATAGTAATGTATTATTATAGTAATGTAGTATTGTTATAGTAATGTAGTATTATGTAATGTAGTATTGTTATAGTAATGTAGTATTGTTATAGTAATGTAGTATTATAGTAATGTAGAGTTATAGTAATATAGTATTATAGTAATGTAGTATTGTTATAGTAATGTAGTGTTATAGTAATGTAGTATTGTTATAGTAATGTAGTATTATAGTAATGTAGAGTTATAGTAATATAGTATTATAGTAATGTAGTATTGTTATAGTAATGTAGTGTTATAGTAATGTAGTATTATTATAGTAATGTAGTGTTATAGTAATGTAGTATTATTATAGTAATGTAGTATTATAGTAATGTAGTATTATTATAGTAATGTAGTGTTATAGTAATGTAGTATTATTATAGTAATGTAGTGTTATAGTAATGTAGTATTATAGTAATGTAGTATTATTATAGTAATGTAGTATTGTTATAGTAATGTAGTATTATTATAGTAATGTAGTATTGTTATAGTAATGTAGTATTATGTAATGTAGTATTGTTATAGTAATGTAGTATTATAGTAATGTATTATTATAGTAATGTAGTATTATAGTAATGTAGTATTATAGTAATGTAGTATTATAGTAATGTAGTGTTATAGTAATGTAGTATTATTATAGTAATGTAGTATTATAGTAATGTAGTATTATAGTAATGTAGTATTATAGTAATGTAGTATTATAGTAATGTAGTATTGTTATAGTAATGTAGTATTATAGTAATGTAGTATTATAGTAATGTAGTATTGTTATAGTAATGTAGTATTGTTATAGTAATGTAGTATTATTATAGTAATGTAGTATTGTTATAGTAATGTAGTATTATGTAATGTAGTATTGTTATAGTAATGTAGTATTGTTATAGTAAAGTAGTATTATAGTAATGTATTATTATCATAATGTAGTATTATAGTAATGTAGTATTATAGTAATGTAGTATTTTAGTAATGTATTGTTATAGTAATGTAGTATTATGTAATGTAGTATTATTATAGTAATGTAGTATTATAGTAATGTAGTATTGTTATAGTAATTTAGTGTTATAGTAATGTAGTATTCTTATAGGAACGTAATATTCTAGTAATGTAGTATTGTTATAGTAATAAAGTATTTTAGTAATGTAGTATTATGTAATGTAGTATTATAGTAATGTAGTGTTATAGTAATGTAGTATTATAGTATTGTGGTATTGTTATAGTAATGTAGTATTATTATAGTAATGTAGTATTATTATAGTAATGTAGTATTGTTATAGTAATGTAGTATTATAGTAATGTAGTATTATAGTAATGTAGTATTATTATAGTAATGTAGTATTATAGTAATGTAGTATTGTTATAGTAATGTAGTATTATAGTAATGTAGTATTGTTATAGTAATGTAGTATTATAGTAATGTAGTGTTATTATAGTAATGTAGTATTATTATTACAGTAATGTAGTATTATTATTATAGTAATGTAGTATTATAGTAATGTAGTATTATTATAGTAATGTAGTATTATAGTAATGTAGTATTGTTATAGTAATGTAGTATTATAGTAATGTAGTGTTATTATAGTAATGTAGTATTATTATTACAGTAATGTAGTATTATTATTATAGTAATGTAGTATTATTATAGTAATGTAGTATTTTAGTAATGTATTGTTATAGTAATGTAGTATTATGTAATGTAGTATTGTTATAGTAATGTAGTGTTATAGTAATGTAATATTATAGTAATGTAGTGTTATAGTAATGTAGTGTTATAGTAATGTAGTGTTATAGTAATGTAGTGTTATAGTAATGTAGTGTTATTATTATAGTAATGTAGTGTTATAGTAATGTAGTATTGTTATAGTAATGTAGTATTATAGTAATGTAGTATTATTATAGTAATGTAGTATTATAGTAATGTAGTATTTTAGTAATGTAGTATTCTTATAGGAACGTAATATTATAGGAATGTAGTATAATAGTAATGCAGTATTATAGTAATGTAGTATTATAGTAATGTAGTATTATAGTAATGTAGTGTTATAGTAATGTAGTATTATGTAATCCGCAGCGGACCCGTTTCTCCATTGCCTTCCACAGCTTTGTGGTTGGGTTCGTTTGCACGTTGCGGACAATTCCGCTGCGGAGCATAGGCTGATTCTGTGCGGCATTGATGCGGACAGTTGCGGAAGAAATACGCCACGTGGGGCCATGCCCTAACTCTTTCAACACCCTGGACAGTGACTATTTACTGACGTCGCCTAGCAACGCTCCCATAATTACGGGTGCACACACGTAGTCACCCGTAATTACGGGAGCCCCATTGACTTCCTCAGTCTGGCTGTAGACCTAGAAATACATAGGTCCAGCCAGAATGAAGAAATGTCATGGTAGTAAAACCAATACGCTCTGCAGCACACATAACATGTACATGACATCTGCGGACTTCATTGCGGAATTTTGAATCTCCATTGAAGTAAATGGAGAAATTCTGCAATGAGTCCGCAACAAGTCCGCTACACGTCCGCAACAACCATTGTATGCTGCAGACACCAAATTCCACGCCGCAGCCTATGCTACGCAGCAGAATTGTCCGCAACGTGTAAACGAACACAACTAAAAAGCTGTGGAAGGCAATGGAGAAACGTGTACGCAGCGGATTCCAGTGCAACTCCGCTACGTGTGGTCATGCCCTTATAGTAATGTAGTATTGTAGTATTGTTATAGTAATGTAGTATTGTTATAGTAATGTAATATTGTTATATAAATGTAGTATTATAGTAATGTAGTATATTATAGTAATGTAGTGTTATAGTAATGTAGTATTATTATAGTAATGTAGTATTGTTATAGTAATGTAGTATTATTATAGTAATGTAGTATTGTTATAGTAATGTAGTATTGTTATAGTAATGTAGTATTGGTATAGTAATGTAGTAGTGTTATAGTAATGTAGTATTATTATAGTAATGTAGTATTGTTATAGTAATGTAGTATTGGTATAGTAATGTAGTAGTGTTATAGTAATGTAGTATTATTATAGTAATGTAGTATTATAGTAATGTAGTATTGTTATAGTAATGTAGTATTATTATAGTAATGTAGTGTTATAGTAATGTAGTATTATTATAGTAATGTAGTATTATAGTAATGTAGTATTGTTATAGTAATGTAGTATTATTATAGTAATGTAGTATTATTATAGTAATGTAGTATTGTTATTATAGTAATGTAGTATTGTTATAGTAATGTAGTATTATAGTAATGTAGTATTATTATAGTAATGTAGTATTATAGTAATGTAGTATTGTTATAGTAATGTAGTATTGTTATTTTAATGTAGTATTATTATAGTAATGTAGTGTTATAGTAATGTAGTATTATTATAGTAATGTAGTATTGTTATTTTAATGTAGTATTATTATAGTAATGTAGTGTTATAGTAATGTAGTATTGTTATAGTAATGTAGTATTATTATAGTAATGTAGTATTATAGTAATGTAGTATTGTTATTATAGTAATGTAGTATTGTTATAGTAATGTAGTATTATAGTAATGTAGTATTATTATAGTAATGTAGTATTGTTATTATAGTAATGTAGTATTGTTATAGTAATGTAGTGCTATAGTAATGTAGTGTTATAGTAATGTAGTATTATAGTAATGTAGTGTTATAGTAATGTAGTGTTATAGTAATGTAGTGTTATAGTAATGTAGCGTTATAGTAATGTAGTGTTATAGTAGTGTAGTGTTATAGTAATGTAGTGTTATTATTATAGTAATGTAGTATTATAGTAATGTAGTATTGTTATAGTAATGTAGTATTATAGTAATGTAGTATTGTTATAGTAATGTAGTATTATAGTAATGTAGTATTATAGTAATGTAGTATTATTATAGTAATGTAGTATTATAGTAATGTAGTATTATAGTAATGTAGTGTTATAGTAAGGTAGTATTGTTATAGTAATGTAGTATTATTATAGTAATGTAGTATTGTTATTATAGTAATGTAGTATTGTTAGGGCATGACCACACATGGCGGAATTCCTCCGCAACTGTCCGCATCAATGCCGCACAGAATCTGCGTTGCAGATTCTGCAGCGGATCTGCACAAAATGTGCAGAAAATTGATGCGGACTGGCCGCTGCGGACTGCAGGAAAAGTGCTTCTCTTCTCCCTATTCAGTGCAGGATAGAGAGAAGGGACAGCACTTTCCCTAGTGAAAGTCAAAGAATTTCATACTTACCGCCCGTTGTCTTGGTGACGCGTCCCTCTTTCGGCATCCGGCCCGACCTCCCTGGATGACGCTCCAGTCCATGTGACCGCTGCAGCCTGTGCTTGGCCTGTGATTGGCTGCAGCCGTCACTTACACTGAAACGTCATCCTGGGAGGCCGGACTGGAGACAGACGCAGGGAGTTCTCGGTAAGTATGAACTTATATTTTTTTTACAGATACATGTATATTGAGATCGGTAGTCACTGTCCCGGGTGCAGAAACAGTTACTGCTGATCGCGTAACTCTTTCAGCACCCTGGACAGTGACTATTTACAGACGTCTCCTAGCAACGCTCCCGTCATTACGGGAGCCCCATTGACTTCCTCAGTCTGGCTGTAGACCTAGAAATACATAGGTCCAGCCAGAATGAAGAAATGTCATGGTAGTAAAAACAATACGCTCCGCAGCACACATAAGATCTGCGGACTTCATTGCGGAATTTTGACTCTCCATTGAAGTCAATGGAGAAATTCCGCCATGAGTCCGCAACCAGTCCGCCACTGCTCCGCAACAGACAGAGCATGCTGCGGACACCAAATTCCGCTCCGCAGCCTATGCTCCGCAGCGGAATTGTACGCATCGTGTAAACGAACACTGCTAAATTAAAGTGAAAGTCAATGGAGAAACGGCTCCGCTGCGGATTAACGCTGCGGAGTGTCCGCAGCGGAATTTAAGTGAAATTCCGCTATGTGTGAACCCGCCCTTATAGTAATGTAGTGTTGTTATAGTAATGTAGTATTGTTATAGTAATGTAGTATTGTTATAGTAATGTAGTATTATAGTAATGTAGTATTGTTATAGTAATGTAGTATTATAGTAATGTAGTATTGTTATAGTAATGTAGTATTATAGTAATGTAGTATTGTTATAGTAATGTAGTATTATAGTAATGTAGTATTATAGTAATGTAGTATTATAGTAATGTAGTATTATAGTAATGTAGTATTATTATAGTAATGTAGTATTATAGTAATGTAGTATTATAGTAAGGTAGTATTGTTATAGTAATGTAGTATTATTATAGTAATGTAGTATTGTTATTATAGTAATGTAGTATTGTTATAGTAATGTAGTGTTGTTATAGTAATGTAGTATTGTTATAGTAATGTAGTATTGTTATAGTAATGTAGTATTATAGTAATGTAGTATTATTATAGTAATGTATTATTATAGTAATGTAGTATTATAGTAATGTAGTATTATAGTAATGTAGTATTGTTATAGTAATGTAGTATTATAGTAATGTATTATTATAGTAATGTAGTATTATAGTAATGTAGTGTTGTTATAGTAATGTAGTATTATTATAGTAATGTAGTATTGTTATAGTAATGTAGTATTGTTATAGTAATGTAGTATTATAGTAATGTAGTATTGTTATAGTAATGTAGTATTATAGTAATGTAGTATTATATTAATGTAGTATTGTTATAGTAATGTAGTATTATAGTAATGTAGTATTGTTATAGTAATGTAGTATTATAGTAATGTAGTATTATAGTAATGTAGTATTATAGTAAGGTAGTATTGTTATAGTAATGTAGTATTATTATAGTAATGTAGTATTGTTATTATAGTAATGTAGTATTGTTATAGTAATGTAGTGTTGTTATAGTAATGTAGTATTGTTATAGTAATGTAGTATTATAGTAATGTAGTATTATTATAGTAATGTATTATTATAGTAATGTAGTATTATAGTAATGTAGTATTATAGTAATGTAGTATTGTTATAGTAATGTAGTATTATAGTAATGTATTATTATAGTAATGTAGTATTATAGTAATGTAGTGTTGTTATAGTAATGTAGTATTATAGTAATGTGGTATTATTATAGTAATGTAGTATTATAGTAATGTAGTGTTGTTATAGTAATGTAGTATTGTTATAGTATTTCAAATAACTAATTAATTAACAATATTTTTTTTATTG
Source organism: Rhinoderma darwinii (assembly GCF_050947455.1). Classification (NCBI taxonomy): domain Eukaryota; kingdom Metazoa; phylum Chordata; class Amphibia; order Anura; family Rhinodermatidae; genus Rhinoderma; species Rhinoderma darwinii. Next base: position 11,255,157 of record NC_134688.1, read on the forward strand.
TATCAAATTTGAAACTAATGCGGCCCATTAACGTCACATTTTTTCTATGTCCGGCCGATTTACCCGCCTGAGTTTGAGACCCCTGCTCCAGACGTTGTCTTGATAGAAACATCACTTCTAAAATTATTTAGTAGTCTTCCCATAGGTTTGTAACCATCCTAGTGGGTAAATGGGGCTCACCTAGACATAACCTACCAGCAGAAGAAAATTTCCCAAAACAAAATAAATCTCGAAAGTCTCTATAGATGCTCCAGCCTTTGTACAGTCAACCACCATGCCCAAGCTAAGACCACCCTCAAACTTCACATGAAGTGGCCACAGCCATGACTGGAACGTTTTTGAGTATATCTGTGTATGAAGTCAACGTGTTGACTGTGCAATAACCATTTACCCATAGAAAAGGAAAGAAACCTGAGGGTAGACATTAGTTGGTAAAATATCCTTATAATCCCAATGCTCCACTAAAAAGCTATGACTCCCTACCCCTGGCTCCAGTGCCTCTGTGCCTTCGCCTGATGGTTTCTGTAGTACAGTAACCACCCATCGGAGACTATCTTGAGGACCACGTCCTTAGAAGTATTCTGTAGCATAAATCATAGCTCCATGAAAGGGTTAAGGATGAAGGCAAGAACTTCCTTAGATTATGCATACCAGGTAAGCTTGCACGAAACTGATGGTAGTATAGAGGGTGCTCTTGTTAACCCACAACTAAAGGAAAGGATAAGGTCAATGTCCAGAGATTTTCCATCTCACTTTATGAAACGGAGGACTACCGATCAATAAACATGTTTGATACCCCCTACACAGCCATATAGTGCAGTTACCACCAATCAGAGACTATCCTGGGATTGCCACAAATACCATACCTCCAAGAGAGGGTTAAGGGTGAAGACTAAAGCCTCCTTAAGCTGGCCATGAATGTAAGCTTAGTATCAGTCAAGGTGTGGCCATCAGGAGGCCAGACCAAACTGGCAGATCGGGAAGAACGTTTTTCTTTTAAATGTAAACCAACAAAGTTGGCTTATGCAAAGTGGCAATCGGCCGATCATGCCAAACATGTGTAGTTTCAGCCGACATCGGAAAAAATCCAACCTGACAGATGATATTTTTGGCAGACAGTAGTCCGCCGTCGGCCATCATGTACAATCATTTACGAATTATTCTCAAGCAATGTTCCGCCAAAATGATCAATATTGGCCATTATGCCCAACTTTTATCTTATGTGTATGGCCAGCATATTGCTATGCATCCCAGGACCATACCACAATAAGGGGGTTAAGGGTGAAGACAAGGGGCTCCCTTAGGCTACGCATCCCAGTTCCATAGGGGGTCCACTACCTACCTCATAACAAAAGGAAAGGACTGGGTCATTGCCCACAGCCCTTTTTTTTTACTCTGTTCTTATGATTCTATGAACATCAAATTAATGGACCATCTACTCTTGATACACCCTACTTGAAACCTCCTGCACATGACCTGCCTAAGTAGAGTCGTGTGTTAGTGAACCTTCCCTTATCCCTACCTCTCCTTCCACCCCCCCCCCCCTTTAGAAAAGACACGTGACACAGAGGTTGGATGTGAAATGGCCACAGCAGCCGTTTATTAATTTCACAGTTTTATAAAAACAATTTAAATCCGAAACGTTCGGATAACTAATTAGGAATCCACCAGAGAATTCCTCCTAATAATTCACATGACCCAACATGGGTCAGAATCATAAATAACAATTTAACGTTAACATTAATCCGAGCAGAGGAAGTCCTTGAAGCCATTTTAGATATTCCTTTTTAACACACCCCGAGTTAGCCATCTGCAACCACCACCAACCATTTACCTCCAGCCGTAAACCAGCTCAGAGGCACCGCTCACCTCTGCAGATGGCTCCAACCACCAGAAGACCACTTCAAAGGGATAACACCCGATGAAGCCTTCAAGTGATATACCTTCCACCAGAAGACCACTTCAAAGGGATAACACCCGATGAAGTCTTCAACCATGTACCTTTTTTGGGGGACGCATACACCCGATGCGACCCCCCCACCATTTTGTACTGACTGACCTCAAGGACTCCCCCCGCCAGCTGCCATGACACCAGGACCTACTCCGAATGAAAAGAAAAACATGTTAAATAAGCACACAATAAAATTACAACACTCATAGACGGACTTAATAAGACCACAAGGGATAACGAACAAATGGGCGGGAGGGTGGGAGCTTGCTCAAGTGTATGTTACTCCTCCCGCTGCTTCCGGCTCAGTGCCGAAAACAGCGGGAAGCTCCGTAACGGCCCCTAACTCCTCCCTGTCCCTCCTCCACCTCCTCCTAACTCTCCCTTAATACTTAACCCTTTCCCTCCTAGGTCTGTCATGGAGGCTTCCCTCCTAAGCCCTGCAGGCTGCGTCCAGCCTCTTCTATCCAGTTGCCACCAAGGAGAGACTATGCCAGAGACTTCAGCTTGAGTTCCCTGCTGCAGATCTCAAACCTCCATGAGGGGGTTAAGGGTGAAGACCAGGGGCTTCCTTATTCTACGAATCTCAGGTGCATAGAAGGTCCACTGCCTACCTTCATAACTAAAGGAAAGGATTTGGTCATTGCCAAGAGATATTTTTTATGATACTATGGACATCGAATCAATGGATCATCTACTCTTGATACTCCCTGCTTGAAACCTCCTACACAATTCTGTAGTGCAGTTGCCACTAAGGGGAGACTATGCTGGAGATTGCAGCTTGAAAGAGTACCCTGCTGCAGATCTCATATGTACCTAGACGAGGGGGTTAAGGGTGAAGACAAGGACCCCCTTAGGCTATGTAGCCCAGGTCTAAAAAAAAAGGTCCACTACCTACCGATAACAAAAGGGAAGGACTGAACATTGCCTAGAGATTTTATAACTTATCCCCTACACAGTCTATTTTACGATCATCAGTGGATCAGGCCAAAAAGTAACCAAGTTTGAGAAAGGGTAATGAAGTAGACCCCAAGATCTACTGGTCTACTAACTTTTTGCTAACTTTTATCATGTAATATGTGTTCTTCTTTAGCCACAATATACTGTACGACATAGTCATGGTAGTTCTACCGGTAGGAGACATGTCTGGAGCTTCTAGTGTCTCTGATATCCAAATCCTCTTTTTATCTATAACACAGTAGATATTGTGGTCCTAAACTCATTACACATGGTGGGAATATCAGGTTATTGAAACATTCTGTGTCTACAGGAGCTGATAAGAAAAATGATGTCTTCTAAGATTTTTCCAGCTAATTTGGTGTTGTAAGCTGCCTCCTCATTTCAGGAGAGTCATAGATCATGAGCAAAACACTTCTCAAGTTCTACTAAAACACAGAAAACTAATTTCAGCTGGACCACCAACTACAAAAGGTCATTGTGGACTGGTAACTGAGATGTCTTCCCAGCCGCATGTCCATATTACAAACATTTCACCTACATCTTCACACTCACTTTAAAGGAATAGGAGTCACTTGCTGATAAGTGAACTCTCATTGACCTTCCTAACAGTTGAGGTCTTCTGACATTATGTGAATTGGGAATGGTGAGGCATTGATCAGATGTCTGACACTCTATCACAGTGATATACACTTCAGCTGCTGCAAAATATACAATTATCTATCTATCTCATAGTGAATCATCTATATACTGTACATATGGGGAAGTATTGTAGTAGGTATATGCTTGTATATAGGCGGCAGTATTATAGTAGTTATATTCTTGTATATAGGCGGCAGTATTATAGTAGTTATATTCTTGTATGTAGTGGGCAGTATTATAGTAGTTATATTCTTGTATGTAGTGGGCAGTATTATAGTAGTTATATTCTTGTATATAGGAGCAGTATTATAGTAGTTATATTCTTATATATAGGAGCAGTATTATAGTAGTTATATTCTTGTATATAGGGAACAGTATTATAGTAGTTATATTCTTGTGTATAGGAGCAGTATTATAGTAGTTATATTCTTGTACATAGCGGCAGTATTATAGTAGTTATATTCTTGTATATAGGAGGCAGTATTATAGTAGTTATATTCTTGTGTATAGGGGCAGTATTATAGTAGTTATATTCTTGTATATAGGAGCAGTATTATAGTAGTTATATTCTTGTATATAGGGAACAGTATTATAGTAGTTATATTCTTGTATATAGGAGCAGTATTATAGTAGTTATATTCTTGTACATAGCGGCAGTATTATAGTAGTTATATTCTTGTACATAGGAGCAGTATTATAGTAGTTATATTCTTGTATATAGGAGCAGTATTATAGTAGGTATATTCTTGTATATAGGAGCAGTATTATAGTAGTTATATTCTTGTATATAGGAGCAGTATTATAGTAGTTATATTCTTGTATATAGGAGCAGTATTATAGTAGTTATATTCTTGTATATAGGAGCAGTATTATAGTAGTTATATTCTTGTATATAGGAGCAGTATTATAGTAGGTATATTCTTGTATATAGGGGGCAGTATTATAGTAGTTATATTCTTGTATATAGGAGTAATATTATAGTAGATATATTCTTGTATATAGGAGCAGTATTATAGTAGTTATATTCTTGTATATAGGAGCAGTATTATAGTAGTTATATTCTTGTATATAGGAACAGTATTATAGTAGGTATATTCTTGTATATAGGGGGCAGTATTATAGTAGTTATATTCTTGTATATAGGAGCAGTATTATAGTAGTTATATTCTTGTATATAGGGGGCAGTATTATAGTAGTTATATTGTATATAGGGGCAGTATTATAGTAGTTACATACTTGTATATAGGAGCAGTATTATAGTAGTTATATTCTTGTATATAGGGGCAGTATTATAGTGGTTATATTCTTGTATATAGAGCAGTATTATAGTAGTTATATTCCTGTATATAGGGGCAGTATTATAGTAGTTATATTCCTGTATATAGGGGCAGTATTATAGTAGTTATATTCTTGTATATAGGAGGCAGTATTATAGTGGTTATATTCTTGTATATAGGGGCAGTATTATAGTAGTTATATTCTTGTATATAGGAGCAGTATTATAGTAGTTATATTCTTGTATATAGGGGGCAGTATTATAGTAGTTATATTCTTGTCTATAGGGGCAGTATTATAGTAGTTATAATCTTGTATATAGGGGGGCAGTATTATAGTAGTTATATTCTTGTATATAGGAGGCAGTATTATAGTAGTTATATTCTTGTATATAGGGGCAATATTATAGTAGTTATATTCTTGTATATAGGGGCAGTATTATAGTAGTTATATTCTTGTATATAGGGAGCAGTATTATAGTAGTTATATTCTTGTATATAGGGGGCAGTATTATAGTAGTTATATTCTTGTATAGAGGGGGCAGTATTATAGTAGCTATATTCTTGTATATAGAGGGCAGTATTATAGTAGTTATATTCTTGTATATAGGGAGAAGTATTATAGTAGTTATATTCTTGTATATAGGAGCAGTATTATAGTAGTTATATTCTTGTATATAGGAGCAGTATTATAGTAGTTATATTCTTGTACATAGGAGCAGTATTATAGTAGTTATATTCTTGTATATAGGGGGCAGTATTATAGTAGTTATATTCTTGTATATAGGGGCAGTATTATAGTAGTTATATTCTTGTATACAGGGGCAGTATTATAGTCGTTATATTCTTGTATATAGGGGCAGTATTATAGTAGTTATATTCTTGTATATAGGAGCAGTATTATAGTAGTTATATTCTTGTTCATAGGAGCAATATTATAGTAGTTATATTCTTGTATAGAGGGGGCAGTATTATAGTAGTTATATTCTTGTATATAGGAGGCAGTATTATAGTAGTTATATTCTTGTATATAGGGGGCAGTATTATAATAGTTATATTCTTGTATATAGGATCAGTATTATAGTAGTTATATTCTTGTATATAGGGGGCAGTATTATAGTAGTTATATTCTTGTATATAGGGGCAGTATTATAGTAGTTATATTCTTGTATATAGGGGTAGTATTATAGTAGTTATATTCTTGTATATAGGAGCAGTATTATAGTAGTTATATTCTTGTATATAGGGGCAGTATTATAGTAGTTATATTCTTGTATATAGTGGCAGTATTATAGTAGTTATATTCCTGTATATAGGGGGCAGTATTATAGTAGTTATATTCTTGTATATAGGGTCAGTATTATAGTAGTTATATTCTTGTATTTAGGAGGCAGTATTATAGTAGTTATATTCTTGTATATAGGAGCAGTATTATAGTTGTTATATTCTTGTATATAGGGGGCAGTATTATAGTAGTTATATTCTTGTATATGGGTGGCAGTATTATAGTAATTATATTCTTGTATATAGGGGCAGTATTATAGTAGTTATATTCTTGTATATAGGAGCAGTACTATAGTAGTTATATTCTTGTATATAGGGGGCAGTATTATAGTAGTTATATTCTTGTATATAGGAGCAGTATTATAGTTGTTATATTCTTGTATATAGGGGCAGTATTATAGTAGTTATATTCTTGTATATAGGAGCAGTATTATAGTAGTTATATTCTTGTATATAGGGGCAGTATTATAGTAGTTATATTCTTGTATATAGGGGGCAGTATTATAGTAGTTATATTCTTGTATATAGGAGGCAGTATTATAGTAGTTATATTCTTGTACATAGGGGGCAGTATTATAGTAGTTATATTCTTGTATATAGGGGGCAGTATTATAGTAGTTATATTCTTGTATATAGGGGCAGTATTATAGTTGTTATATTCTTGTATATAGGGGGCAGTATTATAGTAGTTATATTCTTGTATATAGGTGGCAGTATTATAGTAATTATATTCTTGTATATAGGGGCAGTATTATAGTAGTTATATTCTTGTATATAGGGGGCAGTATTATAGTAGTTATATTCTGGTATATAGGAGCAGTATTATAGTAGTTATATTCTTGTATATAGGGAGCAGTATTATAGTAGTTATATTCTTGTATATAGGGGGCAGTATTATAGTAGTTATATTCTTGTATAGAGGGGCAGTATTATAGTAGCTATATTCTTGTATATAGAGGGCAGTATTATAGTAGTTATATTCTTGTATATAGGGAGAAGTATTATAGTAGTTATATTCTTGTATATAGGAGCAGTATTATAGTAGTTATATTCTTGTATATAGGAGCAGTATTATAGTAGTTATATTCTTGTACATAGGAGCAGTATTATAGTAGTTATATTCTTGTATATAGGGGGCAGTATTATAGTAGTTATATTCTTGTATATAGGGGCAGTATTATAGTAGTTATATTCTTGTATACAGGGGCAGTATTATAGTCGTTATATTCTTGTATATAGGGGCAGTATTATAGTAGTTATATTCTTGTATATAGGAGCAGTATTATAGTAGTTATATTCTTGTTCATAGGAGCAATATTATAGTAGTTATATTCTTGTATAGAGGGGGCAGTATTATAGTAGTTATATTCTTGTATATAGGAGGCAGTATTATAGTAGTTATATTCTTGTATATAGGGGGCAGTATTATAATAGTTATATTCTTGTATATAGGATCAGTATTATAGTAGTTATATTCTTGTATATAGGGGGCAGTATTATAGTAGTTATATTCTTGTATATAGGGGCAGTATTATAGTAGTTATATTCTTGTATATAGGGGTAGTATTATAGTAGTTATATTCTTGTATATAGGAGCAGTATTATAGTAGTTATATTCTTGTATATAGGGGCAGTATTATAGTAGTTATATTCTTGTATATAGTGGCAGTATTATAGTAGTTATATTCCTGTATATAGGGGGCAGTATTATAGTAGTTATATTCTTGTATATAGGGTCAGTATTATAGTAGTTATATTCTTGTATTTAGGAGGCAGTATTATAGTAGTTATATTCTTGTATATAGGAGCAGTATTATAGTTGTTATATTCTTGTATATAGGGGGCAGTATTATAGTAGTTATATTCTTGTATATGGGTGGCAGTATTATAGTAATTATATTCTTGTATATAGGGGCAGTATTATAGTAGTTATATTCTTGTATATAGGAGCAGTACTATAGTAGTTATATTCTTGTATATAGGGGGCAGTATTATAGTAGTTATATTCTTGTATATAGGAGCAGTATTATAGTTGTTATATTCTTGTATATAGGGGCAGTATTATAGTAGTTATATTCTTGTATATAGGAGCAGTATTATAGTAGTTATATTCTTGTATATAGGGGCAGTATTATAGTAGTTATATTCTTGTATATAGGGGGCAGTATTATAGTAGTTATATTCTTGTATATAGGAGGCAGTATTATAGTAGTTATATTCTTGTACATAGGGGGCAGTATTATAGTAGTTATATTCTTGTATATAGGGGGCAGTATTATAGTAGTTATATTCTTGTATATAGGGGCAGTATTATAGTTGTTATATTCTTGTATATAGGGGGCAGTATTATAGTAGTTATATTCTTGTATATAGGTGGCAGTATTATAGTAATTATATTCTTGTATATAGGGGCAGTATTATAGTAGTTATATTCTTGTATATAGGGGGCAGTATTATAGTAGTTATATTCTGGTATATAGGAGCAGTATTATAGTAGTTATATTCTTGTATATAGGGGGCAGTATTGTACTAGTTATAGTTTTGTCTATAGTGTTATAGTGCTTGTGGCTAGTGTATCACAGATATTGTAGCCCATATTGTCATCCCCATTTTGTCAACACCATGAAGATCAGAAGTTCCCTTTGTCAGTATATACATATAGCATTACTCAGCAGTGTTCGACATCTTGTAGAATTTACCTTGATGATTAGAATTGTGGCTCTGTCATTACTTTCTTTAATCATAAATGATCTTGCACTACAGTACATAAGCACCAGCATGACCCAAGTAGTTACAGGAAGAACCTGGTCAGTTTTGTACTAATTACTCTGTGCAGGCAGCTGTCCCCTCCCTTTGCCAGCACCGCAATCAGTACTGATCGTGCTGCATATACTGCGGTAAGGGGTTAAAGGGGTTTTCCCTAGGATATGCCATTAATGTGTGATTGGTCAAGTATGAACGGCTGGGGCCAGCACTGTTTTCACACCGGGACCCCTGTCTACACCTCTCTTGGTTTGACAAGTATATAGACCATGGGTCCCCCAAACCCAGTGGACTCTAGCATCTGCCCATGTTTGCCTGGTGCTGATGCCAACCCTGGTTTGGACCCCTATAAATTACAAGAGCGAAAGCCGCTTCATTGTCACAATCGCGATCACAGTCAAACATTGATGACCCATCCGAGGGAAAGTCGGAAAACTCCTTTAACCTGGGTTTGGGGCTGGATATTCGGGATAACTAGTAACTATGTTTTTATTGTAAAGTAAAGATTGACCATCAGTTTTAATGGCAAATACTTTCGAGAAATATTTGGTTTCTTTAAAAAGTCATGAACCCCCACTACACCTGACTCCGAGCAGGCACTATAAAAACACAAAACAGACCCCTCCAATATAAATACGGTTAAATTAAATTACACTTTCCTTGATAAACTCGGCCACATGTTGTAACTATTTCATATGATATTCCATATCACACACTAAACCTTATACCTGATCTATCGTTCCCTCTCGTCTTCTGCCTCGCTTTGAGTTTCTTGTCTCTCTCCCGAGACCCCCGTAATGGTTTCCAGATCTAAAATGAAGCACTTTAATTTATTCTTTTGAAGAGGAAACGTGATGTCAAATTATTACTAGAGGTTGAGGTACCTCTCGGAGGTGCATTCATACGCTCACACGGGGACACATCTGCATCACATTCCTCCTCTAAGTATATATTACAAGCCAACTCTATCTGTTCTACCAGGAACTTATTTCTCATCATCAATTGATAGCCCAGAAATATGATATATTCCTAGATATGGGGGTCAGAGGATTTGGTGGTAAATAGAACCAGACTAAGCTTAATGGAAACGGACGTGTTTTTGGGGAGGTGTGGGTAATTCCAAAATTGCATGGGGAAAAAACTCCTCAACACCCGGAAAGTCGAAGTCTATAAATATCCATACAAATGTGTGATGAAGAAGTCACAGGCGGACATATCAAATAAAGAACCTGTGCAGTTGCACAGGGGCCCAGTAGGTAAGAGAACCCACTGTCACCCCAAAAATAGCTTCCTGCCGTCTATTAGTTTGCATGTAAGTGACAAGTACTGGTGGATTGTGCATTGGATAAAGAGGACCTGTCACCTCTCCTATTTTACTAAATAATTGTATTCCCCATGAAATAACAATTCTGGAACATCTTTTCTTAGAACTCTACGTTGTGCCATTCCTCTGTTATTCCTCCTAGAAATGGATGAATAAATTGACTACTGGGTGTTACAGTTGGGGGTGTGTTTCTACACAGACTAATACTGTCCAATCAGTGCTGAGTGAGACTATAGGGATACGACCCCTAAGGGGAATAATAACACCCAGTTGTCAATTTACTCATACATTTCTAGGAGGAATAACAGAGGAATGCACAATGCAGAGTTCTAAAAAAATATGTACAGAATTGGTATTCTATGGGGAATACATGTATTTGCTAAAACAGACAAGAGAAGGTTGGTTCTCTTTAAAGGGGGTGTTGTATTCTGAGCTATTCAAAAACAAGGTGCCCATATACTGTGCTTGCACAGGGGCCCTCTGCTGTCCGTGTCTGCCCCAGGAAACAGTGATAGTTGGAGGAAGCTCATGTGTTAATGGATCAGCTTTTATTTCATCAATGAGAAGTGAAGGGATTAAAGTTGCTCAAGATATTCACGTCCAAGTAGTTGTTTGACAGTAAGGGTATGTGCACACACACTAATTACGTCCGTAATTGACGGACGTATTTCGGCCGCAAGTAGTGGACCGAACACAGTGCAGGGAGCCGGGCTCCTAGCATCATACTTATGTACGATGCTAGGAGTCCCAGCCTCTCTGCAGGACAACTGTCCCGTACTGTAACCATGTTTTCAGTACGGGACAGTAGTTCCAGGGAGAGGCAGGGACTCCTAGCGTCGTACATCACTATGATGCTAGGAGCCCGGCTCCCTGCACTGTGTTCGGTCCACTACTTGCGGCCGAAATACGTCCGTCAATTACGGACGTAATTAGTGTGTGTGCACATACCCTAAGTCTTGGCTTTTAGATAATGAGAATTTCTTGGTTGAAGTAAAAGACACAGTAAAACTACAGCCAATACTTATTTATGATTGGTTATAGATGGCCAAATAGTTTGGTGGACATGGAGAACAATAAGTACTTGGTAATCCGTGTATGTGGTGGCAATATACAGTGTGCATCCAATTTGATTCTGTTCCACCAGTCGGGAAACTTTTTGGGCATGCTTCAAAAATGTTCTCAGTTGCTTGCCTATTAATGCTATGCTATTATTTAGTAACAATCGGCTGAGAACTTCTTATGTGACTTCTGCTAATGTACCTAACCTAGTACCATAAAGTTATTATGTACAAATACTCTTAAAGTATTATGTCCACCTTCGCAAACCAATTTTTTTATTGTTTCAATGTATCTAAAATTAAAGATGAAGAAACTTTGCAAATAGTTTTCATGAAAAACTTCCTACCGTTTTGTGTCTACAGCTGTTATGCCGATCTTTGTATCTCCATGGTAACAGACTACAAAAAACTCTGTGTAGTCTGATCCTGCAGTCATACTTTCTTATATCTGTCCCCTACTTCTTGCTAATCTGCAGAATGTATGTTGAACTCAATACTGTTTGCCCAGTTTAAGCCAGTGCTAGAGAGCTAATTTCCTAGTCTTGCCATGTTCTCCTAGATTCAGCAACCACCTTTATTGTAGAGGTTTCCTTGAAAGTACTCATATACCTAAACATATTAAGTCGGTCCCGCACGTTAAAACAAAGACGGCCAAACCTGTTGATTTAGATGGGATCGACCGACAATCTAATGGTTATGGCGGCCTCCTGGACATCCCCCAATGATGTTGGGGGAGAGAAGCATCAGGTACGCTGTAGGAGATTTCTGTCTGGCACTGCCTTATTCCGCACTCCCCATAAAAATAAACATGTATTAATAACAAACGTGCATGGTTATGCGTGGGCTTGGGAAAAATAGCCGTGCATCGCCAGCTTAAAGGGGTTGTTTCATTTAGAAACCCCATTGTCATACACCCTATTAGAGAATTCTGACTTAATAGGGAGGGGTCCACTGTTCAGAATCCTCATCTTTTAACCATAATGGAGAGCGGATACATAGAGCGTCTCTATCTGGAGGACCTGTACTGTCCTGTATTACACAGACAACACATTGATATGAATGGACACTGTAATACTTAATTTCCCCTGTGGTGGCGCTGCAGGGAAATGTAACGCTTACTGCCAGGTTTCCCTACAGATCACAGCTGATCGATTGGGGTCCAAGCAGGGGAACACTTTGTGAACAGCTTATTGTCAAGGGATCCTTCTAACAAGTAGGGATTGTCCAAAGTGGAGAACCCTTTTAAGACAAATGAAGAGTCATTGTCCTACAGATAACAGGTCCATGGCAACAGGAACACAGAAACAACAGGTTGGAAAAAGCAGACACAGGGTTAAAAACAGAAAAAAAGTAGGATTACATGAACTAAGACAGATCAAGGAACAGAAGGTACTATCCTGAGCATCCAGGAACAGAAGGCTTATACCATAAGGTTACAAAAATAGCCAAATGGTTTTGCAAACGGTAGGAAGAAGCGGCAAATTGATAACATTTCCTTAGCTCCAGTGTGTGATCTTAACTTTGTCCAGTGGCTGCTGGGATTGAGAACCAGTGTTTGCTGGGTAAACAGAACAGTTAGCTGGATTAATGCAAAGGCTGACCCACAACATCCCAGGGTTAAAATCCCAAAAAGATTACCTTACAGAAACGCTCCATCAACACTGATCCCAGGACGAGGATGTTGGACTCTAGAACTGAAGAAATTAAGTGAACATTATTCATAGTTTTCTCTTCTGACCTAAATCAAAAACTTATGGGGAAGATATTGTCCATTCCTATGATAGTCTTATGACCCTACAGAGTAACCCATGTCGATACCTTATAGGACCTTTGATACAACTGTCAAACCTTGGACTCACAACTTCCTAAAATTATTTTCGTGGATGTTCCCAAACACAATGTAGGTGGAGACAAAATCTGTGTCTTCCTTGTATTTTTTTTAAATTCAACATTAGACATTAAAGCACCACCAGACATTGGATGGAGTAAAATTTTTGCAATTATTACACATGGAAGACAATTAAATAATGGAGTCAATTCCATTGTTTGAACCAATCAGTCGTCTAGACTTAGAAAGGGAAGCAATCAAGCACAGAAGACCCGCTCTAGAATGCACCATTCTGTAATGTGAAATTTTGCTTGGGTTAAAGGTCGAAATTCCTCTGCTTAGGAACTGGCAGAACAAAAAGGGTGACGTTTTTATGAAAACCTGTTACTATTCGGGAGAAATGGTTAGACTGAAGTGTCTAACAGACTCTATGGTCTTCACCAGGGACTACCGCAAGGTGGTATGGACTTAGCTACTGGGCACCTGCAGGTCGAGGCCCTCTAACTTCTCCCTTATCGTGGCTAGTTGGAGACAGACAGATGACGGTATGAGGATCTAGTACCAAATCGAAATAGAATAGTCAAAACTAAGCCAAGGTTCTGGTGACGAGCTCAGGTTCTGAGACAGTAGAGAGGAAAGGTTTAGGGTCACAGGCAATGGTTCAGAAACAAGCCAAGGTCAGGTACAAGAATAGACAGTCTTAGGTAACACAACATAGAGCGCTGAAGTCAGGATTAGACCTCATACTCTGTTGGTTCTCAAAGAATGGTTAAATATGCTGTCCTATTGAATTCAGAGAGATGTGACATCAGAGAGAGCTCTTAAAAATTGGAGGTAGTACCACAAGTCTGCCCCAGCACTGGAACCGTCAGAAGCGGTAAGTAGGAACTTGGCGCCATTTTGTTACAGCTTCCAACTTTCACTTGATTCAAACTTCAGAAATATAAGCCGAACACTTGAATAAAGCCAAGAATTTAAAATGTTTGATGATTGATGAGATAATGTGGTTGCCTCCAAACATTTGGAGTTCCTTCAGGTGAACCTGCCGCCGTGGGTCCTTGTCTGATATTTGGTGAAGGAATTCAGTGGCTTTTAACCTGGAACTAACATTTTTGTTGAATTTGTTTTATAATCTTGACTGTGTATTTCTTTGTTCTAATTGTTGTCCGAGGCGATAGGTCTTCACCTAATAATTAAAAAATATCTCAAATTCAACAAAAAGAGAGTGGTTCCTAATCCTCATGAACATGACTGTGTAACAGATCCAAGTGGTTCAGATCCATACATCTATTTGCCCATACTGTACCTCCGATAGGCTCATAGGTATAGGCTTTAGGGATGGTACTAATGACATCACCACAACAGTGACATCACTTAAAGGGGATGTCCTAATAAGAAAACCTCTTTCCACATGCCCTATTAGGGCATATGGAGGTAAAAGAGTGGAGTCCCCGCAACAGGGCTCAAACCTCTAATAGGCCAATTTTTTGGATTCTTGTCTGTGTATTTCCTTGTTCAAATGGTTGTGCATCACTATAAGGCCTCATGCCCACTTCATTTTTTTCCTTCAGGGTGCTATCCGTTTTTGTCACGGATAGCACCCTGAACCCATTAATTTCAATCGGGCCATGCACACTTCCGTTGTTTTAACGGAACCGTGTGTCCGTTCCGTCAAAAGTAGTGCAGGTCCTACTCCTACCCGTTTTTGAAGGAACAGTCTCGGCCTTTGCATTGAATTTGATCCGTGAAACAGCGGGCTGCACACGGAAGCCATCCTTGTGCAGCCCGTGTGTGACGGGACCGTCATTAACGGCCGTACAACGGCCGACGGAAGTTTGCATGAGGCCTTAGTCTTCATCTTGATCTGTCACTGAATAGCTAGAATATATAATAAATATTACGCAGATTTTTTTTAAAATTAGAGCCCATGTCAGACTAAAGGACCCAAGAAGACAGGTGTGGGTACCCCAGTTTGCAATACCATCATCAAAATATTAATATTGTAAGGCCTTATTCACACGGCACACAAAAATAACGACGTGTAAATGTGTCAAAAACACCAGCGTTCTTTAAAATACATGCATTTTTTATGCGTTTTTGAGGCACAATTAGGACTCCCATTGACTATGGAAACTTGGCGTATTTTATGCACGGTTTACGCGTCAAATAATTGACCTGATGCTCCTTTTTTTACACAAGTTTTTTTTAAACACACACGTGTAAATTAAAAAAACGCAATGTGCCCCTAAATAAAAAAAAATATGCCCCACGCTGTGTCCCTGAATAAAAATATGCCACACACTTTGCCCCCTTAATGAAAAGTGACCCAAACTGTGACCCCTGAATTAAAAATGCCCCACACTGTGCCCTCTTAATAAAAATCCCCCCCAGGAAGCAATGGATTACTCACCTGTCAACAATCCATCGCCGCTACCGCCGTATCCATTTGCCGCTGCCACACAGATAAGGCCTGGCCTCTTCCAGACAGTTTGCTGCGTCACAGAGAAGGCGCCATACAGTGGTGCAGAAACGAGAACAGATTTCTTGCACCCTGCAGCGCTGGAAGCATGTTCAATTGTATACGTGTCTTAAGCATGTGAATACAATTTATTTCAGGGTCCCATTCGTCATTAATAGGGTGGGACAGGGGGTAGGTAAAGGCCATTCGGCACCAGCCCCCCGCCCAGTCCACAGACCCTATAGCAGTGGCCTGGCTTGTCTCTATTTCACTGGTTCTTTCACTTGGGGACCTCATCGGCAGCCAGGCCCTTGGCTGAGGCCTCCAGTTCAGTCCAGTCTTGCGTGCCAGGTTTAGATATGGGTTCACAAAAACGTTGAAAATTTTGTCAAATCTTTCCAATTTTGACCCAAACGTTTTCTAAAGATTTTTACTGCCATTTATGACGTGATTTTACACATGTTTATGTCAAATTGTCCCTATCGTCCATCAAGGGCGCAGTAAATCCGCCAAAACTCCACTCTAATCCCATTTCATCTGGATATTGTGTAGAGGATCAGTTAAGATTGCGGAGCTGATAAAGCGAAACATTTTTATTCGACCACATCTTGGCATGGAACGTGGTTTCTGGAGCTTTGCTTGTGTATACATAAATACAAATGATTGCTCGGGGAAACATTCCTCCGAGATCTGAACATAATGGACATATGTCTTTATTCATTCTTACTTTGGTATGTTATTATGTTTGTTAAAACCCTTATTGAAATAATTAGGACGCTGCTCGGCTCCGTTGAACCTCGACCCGTGTTTTAACTCTCAGCAGGAGCCAATCAGAGACCTGCTCCTGCGCATTGCCCACGGGTGATGTTCATTGATTGGTTCCTTGTGTGGTTTAGACTACAGGTCACTTCTTAAATAAGTAAATAAGAAAGTGTGAATAAGGCCAGGACGCCGGAGAAGAACATCCAGAGTGTTTTTGGATTAACCCTTTATTGTGTCACCTCCTCTTTGACACATTATTGCTCTATCCATATTAGACCGCGCATACACAATGTGTGGCCCCAGTGGCCCCAGACGGGCCTCGATGATGTTCTATGCAGCCCACAATACTAGTAGGGGGGCAACCTAGTTGCTGATTTTTCTGGTCTACCATACCATGGGCATTGCTGCCATTTTATCGTGGTCACATCACACTCCACAACAATGTATAGACTGTAGCACAATGTGGTGTTCATGTAGTTGACTGCATGAGTTCTACACCAACTTAAAGGGTTTTTCCAATTTTATGTAACTAATTTTTAACCTCTTGGCGACATGCACTGTATATGGACGGTGCTTCCACCAAGTGGTTAGCGCAATCCACCATACATGTACGGCATGGAGATGGTGCAGGATCTGGACCCCTTAGATGCCGCAATCAATAGTGACCATGGCATCTTAGTGGTTAGAAACCTCATTGGCATCACCTGGTCTCGGTCATCCCATCTTTGCACATGTATTTGGCCCTGCCTATTAGCATAGCTGTCAGATTTATGCAATAATATACTGCAATATAGAAATATTACAGTATATTATATGATTGATCAACCTCATACACAGTCCAGTCCCTAGTGGACTAAAGAAAAGGTAAAAAAAAACATAAAAGGTTACATAAGATGTTTAACCCCTTAATGACCAGGCCTTAAAAAGGTTTTGATGACCAGCAAAATGTATTTGTTTTGGCCTCTCAGACTTTCAGCAGCCATAACTTTTTGTTTTTTTAATTGACACGGCTATATGAGGCCTTGTTGTGTTCGAAATAAATTGTATTTATTTCCTGCGCTGTTTGGGGGTTAAAACAAATTACTCTGTCATTTATTAAATGTATGTTTGCTGCGTAAATATAGAAAAAAGCGATTTCGGCATTGTTGTTTTTTTTTTAAATTTTGATATTATTCAAGCGTCACGTTAAATAACATGTTAAATAAATTCTTCAGGTTATTATGGTCCTGTAGATCTGTAATATGTGTCGGTTTTTTGTTTTTATGTCATGTATGGGCAATAAAATATATTTTAGGTTAAATGATGATTTTTTTCTTTATTATTATTTGTGTGTTATTATATATATATATATTATTATTTTTTTTACTTGACCGATTATCACTATCTGCTGTTTAATTTGTTATTACAGATGTATGTGATGGCTGACATGTTATGTTTACTATGTTTATTATGTTTGTATGTCAGTAGGTTACTGTCACTTTGTGTGTAAATGTCCTG
Source organism: Rhinoderma darwinii (assembly GCF_050947455.1). NCBI lineage: Eukaryota > Metazoa > Chordata > Amphibia > Anura > Rhinodermatidae > Rhinoderma > Rhinoderma darwinii. The sequence goes on from NC_134688.1 coordinate 11,272,952, forward strand.
TCCTTGTTACTTGAAAAGAATAAAAAAAATCTACAGTTATTTGTTTGTTATTTTTTTTTTTCATCCCATGAAGAGATAACTTTTTAACAACTTTATTTTTAAATTATAATGTATTATACTCCTGTATTATACATTATACTGTGTCACTATGACAACACATAATGTGCCCTAGCAGCAGGCATACAGAAGAGACAGCTCTGGGGTCCTTGGGACACGGCGATCAAAGGGTTAAAGAGCTGGGGTCGGAGTTTTGTCCGATCCCAGCTATATTCAGCAGGCTGTGCTAAGAAGAGGAGCTGTTAGTAACGCTCCTGTTGTTGTAGATTCTGGACCCCCATCAAAAGAGAGTGGGTGGCCAGGTAGGGGTTATAACTATTAATACAAAAAATTCAAAAACACGAAACTTTTTTCCCAATGAAAATTTTTATGGTAAAAAAATATAAAGAAAAAACGACCCAAACGAAAAAACGATCACGAAATTTAACCTACATGTTGAACGCAGTAAAAAAAAACACCAACAGAATTGCTGTTTTTTGCTCATCCCACCCTCCCAAGAATGAGATTAAAAGTGATCAAGAAGTCATATTTACCCCAAAATGGTACCAATGAAACGGTCAACTCATCCCGAAAAAACAAGCCCAGTGTGGGAGATATTAGCTACCCCTCCATGTTGCTTCTGATTTGTAAAATCATAAATGACTTAGTGCCCCCCCCATCTTATAGATTTGACTGTCAATTGTACAGGATCGGCCAGTAACATCTATAGAACAAGTAATACGGTCGTTTCAAAGAAGCCAAAAATAAAAATTCGGTTAACCAGAAAAATTACAATGGCAAGCTTACAGGGGCGACAGTGGCCAGATCCTCAAAGCATCTGTACCCCAAACTCCAGTAATTGTACCTATAAAGTATATTACTATTTTTTATCACAATTTTGTTTTATTTCATCTAAATAGGGCCAAATTGATGTGCCGATTCATTTTACAATATGTCTTTATAGGTTCTGGAGCTTTATTTTTCTTGTACAAAGCTCTAAATCCATTGCATAGCCATCAAAAAAATTCTGCTTGTCTGAAGCCACCACTAGAGGGAGCTGAGGAGATTACTGCATACAGCTCCCTTTGGAGCTCCCTCTAGTGGTGGCTGCAGCTAGGCAGAATTGTATTATTTTATTCTATGGCTGTATAAGAGTAAGCAGGAGATTTGGTGCTCTGTATTAGAAAAATGGAACACAGCCAACCTATAAGAATATATTATGAAATAATCAGTACAGGATTTGAACATTCAATTCGAAGGTTTCAGTTTTCATATTACTTTTAGTTATATTACTCATCATAGAAAACCCATGAGTCGCCCCATACTGTATGTTATGTTCCAGTTCCTACAAAACCCAGGGAAAAAAAAATGGACGGCACAATTCACCTATAGCTATAGGGGCATTATACTGTATGAAAGGCAGCTATGGGCACATTATTCTGTGTGGGGCAGCTATAAGGGCATTATACTGTGTGGGGACCACAAAGGGATCATTATACTATGTGGGGGGGGGGCACTAAGAGGTTATTATACTATGTGGGGGCAGCTATGGGAGCATTATTCTGTGTTGGGGCAACCATAGGGGCATTATCCTGTGGCGGCAGCTATAGGGGCATTATACTATGTGGGGGCCATTAAGGGGTCATTATACTGTGTGGGGGCCAATGGGTTGGGGCCCACTCAGATTTGTTTCCCCCCCCCCCCCAACCCTGTGCTAAGTCCCTAGCTACACCTCTGAGCATGATAGTCACGTATCAGAGTTAAGCAGTTCAAGGTTCGGGTTGGGTGAATGTAGCAGGGCCGGCTGAGTGGCACAGAAGCGGTGGTCAGGACAGTCGTCAAGCAATCCCGGGTTCATTAACGTTGATGTAGCAGAGCTGCTTGCATGCTACAGAAGCAGTAGTCAGGAGGGAAATCAGACAATCCAGGGTTTAGTAACAATGATGTAGCAGGGCTGGGTGCGAAGAAGCAGTAGTCAGTACTGTTGTCAGGCAATCCAAGATTCGGTGGGGGTATGTAGCAGAGCTGGGTGCATTGTACCATAGCAGTAATCATGAGCGTAATCAGACAATCCCGGGATCAGTAGTGGTGATGTAGCAGAGCTGGTTGCATGGTACAGGATCAGTAGTCAGGAGTGTAGTCAGACAATTCAGGGTTCAGTAACGGTGACGTAGCAGAGCTAGATGCGTGGTACAGAAGCAGCAGTCAGGAGAGTAGTTCGGGCAACCATGTGCCAGCCCTTCCAAGAGACTCATTAAGGTGGCCGCCAGCATGGGGGAGATGGCGCTGGACCGCGGCGAGGTGAGTACATTACACTGTGTCTCTCTGTCTATGGCCTTTTATGTGGCAAATGGTAGACACGTTGGGACACTAAATTCCTATTGGGATGCGTTGAGTTGCACTATGAATCTAACAGTCTAAGAATGTCAGTGAATGGAAATCTATTCAGCCTTAGTCTGAATGTATGAAACTGTAGAGAATACGTCAGATCTCATACCGTCCTGCTGGAGACATCATCACCATCTGCGGAGAGTTTTACGTTCTAGGACGAGACCATAAGGAATGGAAATTTCCATATCTATTTCTCGGAAGAGCCCAGTGATCTCTGTTTGTTGCTCTTCTCATCCGCCAGTAATTCTGTAAACCTCTTTTTGATGTGCAGGTGAATGGTTCCTCTCGTAGGGTCAGCCGTCCAGTTTCTAGCCAGGAATAAAGGACTCCCGGCTCTTTCTAATAGAAGGAGAAGCCTGGAATGTATTACGGTATATCGCATTATGCTTTGTGGGATGGATGGGGTCTATAATGACCTGTGACATCTCACCACTATAAAGCCAGAATTATGAAGCTTGTCATTCCTTAGCTGGGACCAGAAGAAACATCAAATCTGGAACAGGACCCGGCGTGGTATTTACGGCATCACATATTTCCTTCCTAATTCAATAAATTGTTACTTTAATGTTTCGGGAGCGATGATTTGTAGCAGGTTGTCACATTACACAGATTTTATCCATGAGAACGTAGAGATTAGATTAAGTTACTACCAAAGCGAATGACTTTAATGGACATCAGTAGCAAATTAAAACTATCATTGGCCCCAAGTGGGTCTCGTTTCGCGGACCCCCTATCGTCATACAGATTCAGACCTAATCACCCGCTGCTCTTTGATATCCACATTGAATTACTTAGGGTTTTTTTTTCCATCAAGAACTGGAATGGTAAGAACGTGCTGATATTTGTATTGGAACATGCAGATACTTTGTGTCCGACAGATATTGTATCTTATTGTTTCCATTTCTCAGTTGCTTATGGTTATCGATGGTGGAGATTCAGTAATGTATGTGCTGTGCGCGCACCTTCTGGACATTGACCCTACAGGTCTTCAAGATCCATGACCTAAAAAAAGAACATAGCCACAATCATGGACTATAACAGCGGTCCTCAACTCATCCAGGCCCGAGGACGGCAGCAGTCCGGCCCCTGCAGAGCCATCATCTATGTATTGGAGGAGGGCAGTGTCTGCATCTATGACGGCAGAGAGAACAGCAACTACCGCCGGGGCCTGGCCGACATGGTCCTGACACTGTATGCCGCAGCGCCTGGAATTAAAGAGGACCTGAGAGCGGTAAGTATATATCTTCCTTTTTTATCCTGTCTGATCTGGGGTCTGAATAGTTTTAGGGGTCTAGTCTGGGACTTCAAAAATTTCAGGGTCTGGTCTGGGGTGTGAATTCATTTCAGTGGTTTGGCCTAGGGACTGGTTTGGGATCTGAATTTAATTCAGGTTCTGGGGTCTGTTTTAGTGTTCTGGCCTGGGGTCTGAATTCATTTTAGGGGTCATTTTAGAGGTTTGGATCTCAATAGTAGAGGCAGGGCTTAATAGGAGTCTGTAAAAATCACGATATACCGCAATGCTAATGTATTGCAGTATATTGTGCAATCGATCCAATGATCGCTGGTTCAAGTTCCCTAGGGGGACTAATAAAAAAAAGTTAAATGCTGTTATATAAAGTTTTTTCATATATACAAAAAAATATGAAAAGTTAAAAAAAAACATAACTGGTTTCGCGGCGTCTGTCAAAGTCCAAATTATTACAATATAACATTAATTAACCCGCATGGTGAATGTTGTTTAAAAAAAAAAGTCTGAATCGCTATTTTTGGTCACCTCATCACCCACAAAAAATCTAATAAAATTGATCAAAAAGGTTCATGTACCCTGAAACGGTAGCAATAAAAACGACATCTCGTCCTGCAAAAAAACAGCCCTTAAACCGCTCAATGGATGTCAAAATAAAAAAGTTATGACTCTCTGAATATGGCAACACAAAACAAATTTTGTTTCCAACACTTTTTTCCTTGTAAAAGTAGTAAAACATGAAAAACTATATAAATCTGGTATCGCCATAATCGTATTGACCCGAAGAATAAAGGTAACATGTAAATTTTACTCCCTGGTGATTGCTGTAAAAACAAAACCGAAAAAACGATGGAGGATTTTTAGTTTTTTTAAATTCCATTCCCCAAATAATTTTTTTGCAGTTTCCCACTACATTATAAGCTACAATAAATGGTGCAGTGAAAAACAACTTGTCCCGCGAAGAAAAAAGCCCTTATAGGGCTATGTCGACAGAAAAAAACAAAAGTTATGGCTTTTCGAAGGTGGGGAGAAAAAAGCAAAAATGAAAAATAGCTGCGGAAAGAAGGGGTTTATACTGCCCTATATGCACAAGAATATAAGTGCTATAGTACTGCCACTTATGTACTAGAATATAACTACTATAATACTGCCCCCTATATACAAGACTATAACTACTATAATACTGCCCCCTATATACAAGAATATAACTACTATAATACTGCCCCCTATATACAAGAATATAACTACTATAATGCTGCTCCTATATACAAGAATATAACTACTATAATACTGCCCCCTATATACAAGACTATAACTACTATAATACTGCTCCCTATATACTAGAATATAACTACTATAATACTGCCCCCTATATACAAGAATATAACTACTATAATACTGCCCCTATGTACAAGAATATAACTACCATAATACTGCCCCCTATATACAAGAATATAACTACTATAATACTGCCCCCTATATACAAGAATATAACTACTATAATACTGCTCCTATATACAAGAATATAACTACTATAATACTACCCCCTATATATAAGAATATAACTACTATAATACTGCTCCTATATACAAGAATATAACTACTATAATACTGCCCGCTATATACAAGAATATAACTACTATAATACTGCCCCTATATACAAGAATATAACTACTACAGCACTGCTCCCTATATACAAGAATATAACTACTATAATACTGCTCCCTATATACAAGAATATAACTACTATAATACTGCCCGCTATATACAAGAATATAACTACTATAATACTGTCCCTATATACAAGAATATAACTACTATAATACTGCTCCTATATACAAGAATATAACTACTATAATACTGCCCCCTATATACAAGAATATAACTGCTATAATACTGCCCCCTATATACAAGAATATAACTACTATAATACTGCCCCCTATATACAAGAATATAACTACTATAATACTGCCTCCTATATACAAGAATATAACTACTATAATACTGCCCCTATATACAAGAATATAACTACTATAATACTGCCCCCTATATACAAGAATATAACTACTATAATGCTGCTCCTATATACAAGAATATAACTACTATAATACTGCCCCCTATATACAAGACTATAACTACTATAATACTGCCCCCTATATACAAGAATATAACTGCTATAATACTGCTCCTATATACAAGAATATAACTACTATAATACTGCTCCTATATACAAGAATATAATTACTATAATACTGCCCCCTATATACAAGACTATAACTACTATAATACTGCCCCCTATATACAAGAATATAACTGCTATAATACTGCTCCTATATACAAGAATATAACTACTATAATACTGCCCCCTATATACAAGAATATAACTGCTATAATACTGCTCCTATATACAAGAATATAACTACTATAATACTGCCCCCTATATACAAGAATATAACTACTATAATACTGCCCCTATATACAAGAATATAACTACTATAATACTGCACCTATATACAAGAATATAACTACTATAATACTGCCCCCTATGTACAAGAATATAACTACTATAATACTGCCTGTATATACAAGAATATAACTACTATAATACTGCCCCCTATATACAAGAATATATCTACTATAATACTGCCCCTATATACAAGACTATAACTACTATAATACTGCCCCTATATACAAGAATATAACTACTATAATACTGCCCCTATATACAAGAATATAACTACTATAATACTGCCCCTATATACAAGAATATAACTACTATAATACTGCTCCCTATATACAAGAATATAACTACTATAATACTGCCACCTATATACAAGAATATAACTACCATAATACTGCTCCCTATATACAAGAATATAACTACTATAATACTGCTTCTATATACAAGAATATAACTACTATAATACTGACCCATATATACAAGAATAGAACTACTGTAATACTGCCCCTATATACAAGAATATAACTACTATAATACTGCTCCCTATATACAAGAATATAACTACTATAATACTGCCCCTATATACAAGATTATAACTACTATAATACTGCCCCTATATACAAGAATATAACTACTATAATACTGTCCTCTATATACAAGAATATAACTACTATAATACTGCCCCCTATATACAAGAATATAACTACTATAATACTGCCCCTATATACAAGAATATAACTACTATAATACTGCCTCCTATATACAAGAATATAACTACTATAATACTGCCCCTATATACAAGAATATAACTACTATAATACTGCCCCTATATACAAGAATGTAACTACTATAAGGGCATGACCACACGTGGCGGATTTCCTCCGCAACTGTCCGCATCAATGCCGCACAGAATCTGCGTCGCAGATTCTGCTGCGGATCTGCACAAAATGTGCAGAAAATTGATGCGGACTAGCTGCTGCGGACTGCGGGAAAAGTGCTTCCCTTCTCCCTATCAGTGCAGGATAGAGAGAAGGGACAGCACTTTCCCTAGTGAAAGTAAAAGAATTTCATACTTACCGGCCGTTGTCTTGGTGACGCGTCCCTCTTTCGGCATCCAGCCCGACCTCCCTGGATGACGCGCCAGTCCATGTGACCGCTGCAGCCTGTGCTTGGCCTGTGATTGGCTGCAGCCGTCACTTACACTGAAACGTCATCCTGGGAGGCCGGACTGGAGACAGAAGCAGGGAGTTCTCGGTAAGTATGAACTTATATGTTTTTTTACAGATACATGTATATTGAGATCGGTAGTCACTGTCCCGGGTGCAGAAACAGTTACTGCCGATCGCTTAACTCTTTCAGCACCCTGGACAGTGACTATTTACAGACGTCTCCTAGCAACGCTCCCGTCATTACGGGAGCCCCATTGACTTCCTCAGTCTGGCTGTAGACCTAGAAATACATAGGTCCAGCCAGAATGAAGAAATGTCATGGTAGTAAAACCAATACGCTCCGCAGCACACATAAGATCTGCGGACTTCATTGCGGAATTTTGACTCTCCATTGAAGTCAATGGAGAAATTCCGCCATGAGTCCGCCACTGCTCCGCAACAGACAGAGCATGCTGCGGACACCAAATTCCGCTCCGCAGCCTATGCTCCGCAGCGGAATTTTACGCCTCGTCTAAACGAACACTGCTAAATTAAAGTGTAAGTCAATGGACAAACGGCACCGCTGCGGATTAACGCTGCGGAGTGTCCGCAGCGGAATTTAAGTGAAATTCCGCCACGTGTGAACCCAGCCTAAGGGCATGACCACACGTGGCGGATTTCCTCCGCAACTGTCCGCATCAATGCCGCACAGAATCTGCGTTGCAGATTCTGCTGCGGATCTGCACAAAATGTGCAGTAAATTGATGCGGACTAGCTGCTGCGGACTGCGGGAAAAGTGCTTCCCTTCTCCCTATCAGTGCAGGATAGAGAGAAGGGACAGCACTTTCCCTAGTGAAAGTAAACGAATTTCATACTTACCGGCCGTTGTCTTGGTGACGCGTCCCTCCTTCGGCATCCAGCCCGACCTCCCTGGATGACGCGCCAGTCCATGTGACCGCTGCAGCCTGTGATTGGCCTGTGATTGGCTACAGCCTGTGATTGGCCTGTGATTGGCTGCAGCCGTCACTTAGACTGAAACGTCATCCTGGGAAGCCGGACTGGAGACAGAAGCAGGGAGTTCTCGGTAAGTATGAATTTATATTTTTTTTACAGGTTGCTGTATATTGTGATCGGTAGTCACTGTCCAGGGTGCAGAAACAGTTACTGCCGATCGCTTAACTCTTTCAGCACCCTGGACAGTGACTATTTACTGACGTCGCCTAGCAACGCTCCCGTCATTACGGGAGCCTCATTGACTTCCTCAGTCTGGCTGTAGACCTAGAAATACATAGGTCCAGCCAGAATGAAGAAATGTCAAGTTAAAAAAGCAAGACGGATCCGCAGCACACATAACATGTGCATGATAACTGCGGACTTCATTGCGGAAATTAGAATCTCCATTGAAGTCAATGGAGAAATTCTGCCATGAGTCCGCCACTGCTCCGCAACAGACAGAGCATGCTGCGGACACCAAATTCCGCTCCGCAGCCTATGCTCCGCAGCGGAATTTTACGCCTCGTCTAAACGAACACTGCTAAATTAAAGTGGAAGTCAATGGACAAACGGCTCCGCTGCGGATTAACGCTGCGGAGTGTCCGCAGCGGAATTTAAGTGAAATTCCGCCACGTGTGAACCCAGCCTAATACTGCCCCTATATACAAGAATATAACTACTATAATACTGCTCCCTATATACAAGAATATAACTACTATAATACTGCTCCCTATGTACAAGAATATAACTACTATAATACTGCTCCCTATATACAAGAATATAACTACTATAATACTGCCCCTATATACAAGAATATAACTACTATAATACTGCTCCCTATATACAAGAATATAACTACTATAATACTGCCCCTATATACAAGAATATAACTACTATAATACTGCTCCCTATATACAAGAATATAACTACTATAATACTGCTCCCTATATACAAGAATATAACTACCATAATACTGCTCCCTATATACAAGAATATAACTACTATAATACTGCCCCTATATACAAGAATATAACTACTATAATACTGCCCCTATATACAAGAATATAACTACTATAATACTGCCCCTATATACAAGAATATAACTACTATAATACTGCCCCTATATACAAGAATATAACTACTATAATATCTCTTCAGTGATTCTTTGCCCTTCTGTCCTACATCTGGAGATAATAGTAGGTTTATATACAAGTAGATCTGTTTAATGTTTTCTTTTATTAAATTCTTTGGAACAAGCAGAGAAATGTTCTCTTGCTGCACATTTGGTTGTATTAATGTTATCATTACATCTTCGTGTTTTGCTCGCTCTCTCCTGCGGTGCCTCCTTATAGTCTTTCTTGAACGTTTCTCGAATGCAGCTTGTGTTACATTATATTTTTTTTTTATCTTGCCTCTTTCTATTTCCTCTTCCAGACACATGTAATAAGTTTGTGTCATTCTGCATTCTCGTCCTCCCAGGCAGTGACACTATATTTACTAGTTAATCTACAATGATTGCCGGTTCCTCTAATGGTAATTATAAAACGAGATCACTACAGACAATCCCAATGTCGTCTATTTGCATTGATGTCCTGTGGTTTGTAGCAGCGTAATTATATCATAAGGATAATCTGTTTACTTTTGTTATTGCACGATAAGGGCATGGCCCCATGTGGCGGTTTTCCTCCGCAACTGTCCGCATCAATGGCACACAGAATCTGCGTTGCAGATTCTGCGGCGGATCTGCCCAAAATGTGCAGTAAATTGATGCGGACTAGCTGCTGCGGACTGCGGTAAAAGTGCTTCCCTTCTCCCTATCAGTGCAGGATAGAGAGAAGGGACAGCACTTTCCCTAGTGAAAGTAAACGATTTTCATACTTACCGGCCGTTGTCTTGGTGACGCGTCCCTCTTTCGGCATCCAGCCCGACCTCCCTGGATGACGCGGCAGTCCATGTGACCGCTGCAGCCTGTTATTGGCCTGTGATTGGCTGCAGCCGTCACTTAGACTGAAACGTCATCCTGAGAAGCCGGACTGGAGACAGAAGCAGGGAGTTCTCGGTAAGTATGAACTTCTATTTTTTTTACAGGTTGCTGTATATTGGGATCGGTAGTCACTGTCCAGGGTGCAGAAACAGTTACTGCCGATCGCTTAACTCTTTCAGCACCCTGGACAGTGACTATTTACTGACGTCTCCTAGCAACGCTCCCGTAATTACGGGAGCCCCATTGACTTCCTCAGTCTGGCTGTAGACCTAGAAATACATAGGTCCAGCCAGAATGAAGAAATGTCAAGTAAAAAAAGCAAGACGCATCCGCAGCACACATAACATGTGCATGACAGCTGCGGACTTCATTGCGGAATTTACAATCTCCATTGAAGTCAATGGAGAAATTCCGCCATGAGTCCGCCACTGGTCCGCAACAGACAGAGCATGCTGCGGACACCAAATTCCGCTCCGCAGCCTATGCTCCGCAGCGGAATTTTACGCATCGTCTAAACGAACACTTCTAAATAGAAGTGGAAGTCAATGGAGAAACGGCTCCGCTGCGGATTAATGCTGCGGAGTGTCCGCAGCGGAATTCAAGTGAAATTCCGCCACGTGTGAACCCAGCCTAACATGTTTCCTTCGCTCATCACAATGGGATTAGGTGCAGAATTTCATTTACATGGCCATAGTTTATAAATGGCACCGCCTCGCCCCCAAAACGCAGCATTTTCCCTGTGACATTATTCATAAGGATATTTAGCATGTGGCTTATAATACTCAGTGATCCATTCAGTGTATTGTAGCCAATGGAACATGCATGACACAGTCCCTGGTGGTACGTTGGAATAAATATTACCGCCACTCAAGGATCACACAAGGACCCAATATCGATTTTAGCATTGTATTAATAAAAATTTGATACAAAATTTAGGGCAAATAAGTACACATAATATGTTGCAACAATTGTTTATCAATATGAACTAAGAAATATCATCAACAGTTTAGATAAAAAATATCGCCATCTATACTCCATCCACATGGACAAAAAAATCCAAACTTAAAAAACAGTATACTTACAGAAGCACTCCAGAACATATTTTTTATTGCACATATAATGCTAACTCACCAGTATTATTCTATCAGTGTCTCTTGTTGCTTCCAAGCTCAGTTGCATCTATACATTTTGGACCCTTTCATTATGGGCAGCTGGGTCATGTGATCTCAGTCTGACCACCGATATAGACCGTGCTCTCATGTGTAGACAGGAGGTCAGTAGGTCAGTCTCTTCTGTGGGTCTGACTTCCTGTGAATTAAAGAATTTCATCACCAATCAAATTCCTCCTGGCAGGTCTGAGATTATAGAGAATATAATATTCTCTACACCCGGCTCCACCCTCCTTGTTCCTCTGTATATTCCTCCGTGCATATAGTGCTGCTGTAGAGAAAATGTCCTCCCTATCTAAGGAAGCAGGAGTGCAATGATATAATAAGTGAGTTCATACAATGATTAGCTGCAGAGTTATAAACTCCCCTGACTCACACTAACGGTCTATACTATCTGTAAATGCTTTTTGCAGAGTCCAGTGTATTTCTATCAGCTGCAGCTTCTCACTGCCTCCTGTGTAAAAACTGACCTGGAGAAACCTATCACAAGCAGAATGCAGTGGAGACAAGCTGGGCTACATAGGATACACTGAGACTGCAGAAGTCCTATGTCACTGATCTATTACTAGCAGGAGGCAGAGGAGACAGGCTAAAGCTGCATCACATAAAATACACTGGGACTGTGCAGTGTGAGGGGACAGAAGTTCTACACCATGTCACTAAACTATCCCAAGCAGGCAGGACCATATTTACCACTAGAAACTGGGGGTGCAGTGCCTTGGGTATCCAGCACGGGGCGTGGGCTGGAGGATCGTTTTTTTTTGTTTGCTTTTTAATTAAAAACGTAACTCGTGATCTGACAGGCCAGCAGTCCGGTCACTCACAGGGGGGTTTCACGAGCGCTCCTTAGGCTGTAAGGCACGCCAATGTTAATGGATTGGCCAGAACTGCTCACTTGAGCAGCTGTGGCCAATCCGAGAACAGTGGGCATGTCTTAGACTCAGTCTAAGAAGCGCTAAAGGGGGAACGGACGGCAGAGCATGACAGGAGGTTACCGCAGCAGGTCAGGTACGTATTACTACATGTTCTGTGTATTTTAATGTAGGGTTGCACAATGCTTAAAAACTATTTCAATGCCTTGCACCCTCAAACAGTTCAATACCGTTATTTAATGTATTTCGATACTAAGCTGTCCAGTCGCACAGCTTAGTCTTAATACATGAATGTATTTAGAGTGGGGCTGAGGCTATGTAATACTTCCATTGCCCCGCTCCTGACAACAAGTGTGTGCGTGTGGTCAGCATGAGGTGATGCGGCCGGCGCTTCAATAATGTGTGCCGGCACTGAAGGCAGAGAACATGTTCAGCGAACTACACAACACCCCCATGTTCTGTCTTCAGTGCCAACGCCGATGCTCATTAGTGCAGCGCTGGTCACATCACCTCATGCAGACCACGCACACGCACTTGTTGTCAGGAGCAGGGCAATGGCTATATTACACAGCCGCAGCCCTGCTCTAACGGCGGAGATCTTAGAAACCTTTCATCTCTGCCGCTATGTAAAGGATCTGCCAGACACAGCTATTGTGTCGACGCCCGTGGTTAGTCAGTCTGCACCTGCTCCTAGGTCTGATCAAGTGACCCCTCCTTCTACCAATCAGGCTGGGAGGCTGAGGAGTGTGAGAGCCTATCACAGCCTGGCCAGACGGAGCTAGCTCCCGCCCTCTGTCTATTTATACTCTGCGTTTGGTACCTCGTACACTCCTGGTTTGACTCGGCTCGTTCACTACTCTTGTTGCTCACGGTGTTGCCGTGGGCAACTGCCCCGTTCCCCTAGCTTCTGTGTACCCTTGTCTGTTTGTCTGTCGTGCACTTAGTGAGCGTAGCGACCGTCGCCCAGTTGTACGCCGTCGCCTAGGATGGGCCGTTGCAAGTAGGCAGGGACTGAGTGGCGGGTGGGTAAGAGACCCGTTGAGGAGTACTGTTCGGACTTTAGGAAGTGGTGTGTAGCTTCTCGGTGGAATGACCCTGCCTTGAGGTGCCAGTTTAGATTGGGTCTGTCGAACGCCCTGAAGGACCTGTTAGTTAGCTATCCCTCTTCTGACTCTCTAGATAAGGTAATGGCTTTAGCGGTACGTCTTGACCGACGTCTCAGGGAACGACGACTTGAATGATTTTGTGCCTCCTCCTCTGGCTCCCCCATGATGGCTCCCAAGGTTCCGTTGCTTCGTTCTTCCACGGAAAACTCGGATGAACCTATGCAACTCGGGGCCTCCGTGTCTCCCCAACAACGTAGAGAGTTCCGCAGGAAGAATGGTCTCTGCTTCTACTGTGGGGATGACAAGCATCAAGTGAACAACTGTTCTAGGCGTAAGAATAAGCAGCCGGAAAACTTCCGCGCCTAAGTGACCATCGGGGAGGTCACTTGGGCGCACAGGTATTTCCCGTGAATATGAAACCTAATAAGATCTTGCTTCCCTTTCAGGTCTCTTTTGGTGGTAGGTCTGCTACCGGCAGTGCCTTCGTGGATTCAGGGTCTTCTGCTAATATTATGTCTGTGGAATTTGCTATGTCTCTAGCTTTGCCATTGATTGATTTGCCTAAACCTGTCCTGGTAGTGGGTATCGACTCCACTCCTCTTGCTAATGGTTATTTTACGCAGCATACCCCTGTTTTTGAACTCCTTGTTGGCTCCATGCATTTGGAGCAGTGCTCTGTACTGGTGATGCAGGGATTATCGTCCGATTTGGTTTTAGGCCTTCCCTGGTTGCAGATGCATAATCCCACGTTTAACTGGAATACTGGGGATCTTACCAAATGGGGTAATGAATGCATGACGTCATGTTTTTCTGTTAATTTTATTGCTCTCCCTGAGGAGGTGAACACTCTTACCTGAGTTTATTCAGGACTTCGCTGATGTTTTTTCTAAAAAAGCCTCCAAAGTGTTACCTCCTCATAGAGAATACGATTGCGCAATCGATTTGGTACCAGGAGCTAAGCTCCCTAAGGGTAGGATTTTTAATCTCTCTTGTCCCGAACGTGAAGCCATGAGAGAGTATATCCAGGAATGCCTGCCAAGGGTTACATTCGCCCCTCTACTTCTCCGGTAGGTGCTGGCTTCTTCTTCGTAGGGAAGAAGGATGGTGGTCTTAGGCCGTGCATCGATTACCGAAACTTGAATAAGGTCACTGTAAGGAACCAGTATCCCCTTCCTTTGATTCCTGATCTCTTCAATCAGGGCCCAATGGTTCTCTAAGTTTGATCTACGGGGGGCGTATAACCTTATCCGAATCAGGGAAGGGGATGAGTGGAAGACTGCGTTTAACACGCCCGAAGGTCATTTCGAATACCTTGTCATGCCCTTTGGGTTGTGTAATGCTCCCGCGGTCTTCCAGAATTTCATAAATGAGATCTTAAGAGACTACCTGGGGGTATTTCTTGTAGTGTACCTTGATGACATACTTGTGTTTTCCAAGGACTGGTCCTCCCACATTGAGCATGTCAGGAAGGTGCTCCAGGCCCTTCGGGAAAACAAACTGTTTGCTAAAACCGAAAAATCTGTGTTTGGGGTGCAGGAGATACCATTTTTGGGTCAAATCCTCACTCCTCATGAATACCGCATGGACACTGCCAATGTTCAGGCTGTGGCTGAATGGGTCCAACCTGCCTCCCTGAAGGCGTTACAGTGCTTCCTGGGGTTTGCTAATTATTACAGGAGATTTATTGCTAACTTCTCGGTCATCGCTAAGCCTCTTACGGATCTCACTCGCAAAGGTGCTGATCTCCTCCACTGGCCTCCTGAGGCGGTCCAGGCTTTTGAGGTCCTTAAGAAGTGCATTATCTCGGCCCCAGTGCTGATTCAGCCTAACCAAATGGAACCATTCATCGTGGAGGTTGACGCCTCCGAGGTGGGAGTGGGTGCTGTCTTGTCCCAGGGTACCAGGTCCCTCACTCATCTCCGTCCCTGTGCCTACTTCTCCAGGAAGTTCTCACCCACTGAGAGTAACTATGACATTGGCAACCGCGAACTCTTAGCCATTAAATGGGCATTTGAAGAGTGGCGCCACTTCCTGGAGGGGGCTAGGCACCAGGTAACGGTCCTTACCGACCATAAGAATCTGGTTTTCCTAGAATCTGCCCAGAGGCTAAACCCGAGACAAGCTCGATGGGCGTTATTTTTTACTAGATTCAACTTTTTGGTCACCTATAGGGCTGGGTCTAAAAATATTAAAGCTGATGCACTGTCGCGTAGCTTCATGGCCAGCCCTCCTGCGGAGCAAGATCCTGCTTGTGTTTTGCCCCCAGGTATAATCATTTTCTCTGTTGATTCTGACTTAGTCTCCGAAATTGCGGCTGATCAAGGTTCTGCTCCCGGGAACCTTCCTGAGAACAAGCTGTTTGTTCCCCTGCAATTCCGGCAAAGGGTACTCAGGGAAAATCATGACTCTACCCTATCTGGCCATCCAGGCATCCTGGGTACCAAGCACCTCATTGCCAGAAATTATTGGTGCCCTGGGTTGCTTAAAGACGTTAAGGCCTACGTCGCCGCTTGTGAAATTTGTGCCAGGTCCAAGACTCCCAGGTCCCGACCAGCGGGCTTACTATGTTCTTTGCCCATTCCCCAGAGACCTTGGACCCATATCTCCATGGATTTTATCACCGATCTGCCTCCATCTCAAGGCAAGTCGGTGGTGTGGGTTGTAGTAGACCGCTTCAGTAAGATGTGCCAAATTGTGCCCCTCAAGAAACTACCCAATGCTAAGACGTTAGCTACCTTGTTTGTCAAACACATCCTGCGTCTCCATGGGGTTCCTGTCAATATTGTTTCTGACAGAGGGGTACAATTTGTTTCATTGTTTTGGAGAGTCTTCTGTAAAAAGTTGGAGATTGATCTGTCCTTCTCCTCTGCCTTCCATCCTGAAACTAATGGCCAAACTGAGAGGACTAATCAGTCTCTAGATCAATATTTAAGGTGTTTTATCTCTGACTGTCAATATGATTGGGTCTCATTCATTCCCGTCGCCGAATTTTCCCTTAA
The DNA here is from genome assembly GCF_050947455.1 of Rhinoderma darwinii. Lineage (NCBI taxonomy): Eukaryota > Metazoa > Chordata > Amphibia > Anura > Rhinodermatidae > Rhinoderma > Rhinoderma darwinii. The sequence goes on from NC_134688.1 coordinate 11,289,357, forward strand.
TAACCGGGTCAGTAACTCGTCAGGGGTCTCCCCCTTTTTCTGTAATTTTGGGTTTAATCCACGGTTCTCCTCCGTTTCACCTGGTGGTTCCAACAATCCTGAGGTAGATGTCGTTCATTGGGAACTGTGCACAGTCTGGGCCCAGGTTCAGAAGAACCTAGAGGAGTCCCAGAGCATACAAAAGACTCAGGCAGATAGAAGACGTTCTGCTAACCCCTTGTTTGTGGTCAGGGATCTGGTGTGGCTGTCTTCAAAAAATTTGCGCCTTAAAGTCCCATCCAAAAATTTGCTCCCCGGTATATAGGGCCGTACAAGGTCATTGAAGTCCTTAACCCTGTCTCCTTCCAACTGGAGTTACCACCGTCTTTTCGAATACGCGACGTGTTTCATTCCTCCCTCCTGAAACGCTGTTCCCCGTCCTTGGCTCCCTCGAGGAAACCTCCGGTCCCTGTTCTCACCCCTGAAGGGGTAGAATTCGAGGTGGCCAAGATTGTGGACAGCAGGATGGTCCAAGGCTCTCTCCAGTACCTGGTCCATTGGAGAAGATACGGGCCTGACGAGAGGACTTGGGTACCCGCCGGGGTTGTTCACGCTGCAGTATTGCTCAGGAGGTGCCATCTTCGGTTCCCCAATAAGCCAGTCCACCTAGAAAGGGTCCAGTGGTCCCACATAAAAGGGGGGATACTGTAAAGGATCTGCCAGACACAGCTTCTGTGTCGACGCCCGTGGTTAGTCAGTCTGCACCTGCTCCTAGGTCTAAACGAGTGAGCCCTCGTTCTACCAATCAGGCTGGGAGGCTGAGGAGTGGGAGAGCCTATCACAGCCTGGCCAGACGGAGCTAGCTCCCGCCCTCTGTCTATTTATACTTTCTCTTCCTGCTCCTCCTTTGCCTGTGATTCTGTCTGTTTCCTGGCTCTGCTGCTGCTGCTTGTACTTTGTCCTCTGCTCCATATAGACCCTGGCTTACTGACTACTCTCCTGCTCTGCGTTTGGTACCTCGTACACTCCTGGTTTGACTCGGCTCGTTCACTACTCTCCTGCTCTGAGTTTGGTACCTCGTACACTCCTGGTTTGACTCGGCTCGTTCACTACTCTTGTTGCTCACGGTGTTGCCGTGGGCAACTGCCCCGTTCCCCTAGCTTCTGTGTACCCTTGTCTGTTTGTCTGTCGTGCACTTAGTGAGCGTAGGGACCGTCACCCAGTTGTACGCCGTCGCCTAGGATGGGCCATTGCAAGTAGGCAGGGACTGTCTGTCTCCCTACCCCGGCATTACACGCTATTCCCCTGAATGCTGCGATCATAGCTGACCGCAGCATTCAAGGGGAAAATGCGAAGGGAGATGCCCCTTGGATCGCGTCACAGGGAATCCTTGTCCTAACAACTGCCTGTGTACTATCAGTATAAAGATATATGCCAGTAAATTAAAGGGGTATTCTGGTTACAACAAGTTACCCCCTATCTGTAGCGTAAGGGGTAACTTGCTGATCGGTGGGTGTCCAGCAGCTAGGACCCCCACCGTTTACGAAAGCGGGGGTCCCGTACCTCTCATTTGAAATGAGCGACAGGTCGCTCATGCGCACTGCCGCTCCATTCATCCTATAGGGCAGCTCCGAAAATAGCCGAACGCTGTACTTGCCTATCTGCGGAGCTCCCATAGAGAATGAATGAAGCGGCAGTCTGCAGGAGGGACCTGCTGCTCGGTTCGCATGAAGCTCTGAGCAAGTTAACCCATACCCTACGGATAGGGGGTAACTTGTTGTAACTGGAATACCCCTTCAAAGTTTAAAAATAAAAAAAAGTAAAAATAAAGTAATGTTAGATAAAAAAAAAAATGTACAAATTACACACACCCATTTTTTACAATGAACCATAAAATAAAAGTCTCAATACATAAAATATACACATTGTCGCGACCGTAATAACCTGCACAACAAATTTATAGCGTAATTTATAATGTGTACACTGTAAAAAAAATAAAATAAAAACTGCTTAACAGCGCTTCCCACTAGTCCCGGTACAATAGGTTGCAGTCCGACCCTAGATCATTGGTGTATAGCTGAAACACTTCGGGCGGTCTGTAAAGTGGCAGTTGTCCCACTAATCTCGCTTGCCCACATGGAGTGTTGCGACTGCAGTCAAGAGGATGCTCAGTTCTCTCATCAGCCAACATATTTAGTATCTAGTCCCTGGTGGTGTTATATTCACTATCTAGTCCCTAGTGGGAAGTGTTATATTCAGTATCTAGTCCCTGGTAGTGTTATATTCACTATCTAGTCCCTGGTGGTAAGTGTTATATTCACTATCTAGTCCCTGGTGGTAAGTATTATATTCATTATCTAGTCCCTGGTGGTAAGTGTTATATTCAGTGTCTAGTCCCTAGTGGTAAGTATTATATTCATTATCTAGTCCCTGGTGGTAAGTGTTATATATACTATCTAGTCCCTAGTGGTAAGTGTTATATTCAGTATCTAGCCCCTTGTGGTGTTATATTCAGTATGTAGTCCCTGGTGGTAAGTGTTATATTCATTATCTAGTCCCTGGTGGTAAGTGTTATATTCAGTGTCTAGTCCCTGGTGGTAATTGTTATATTCAGTATCTAGTCCCTGGTGGTAAGTGTTATATTGAGTATCTAGTCCCTGGTGGTGTTATATTCAGTATCTAGTCCCTGGTGGTAAGTGTTATATTCAGTGTCTAGTCCCTGGTGGTATGTGTTATATTCAGTATCTAGTCCCTGGTGCTAAGTGTTATATTCATTATCTAGTCCCTGGTGCTAAGTGTTATATTCATTATCTAGTCCCTGGTGGTAAGTGTTATATTCAGTATCTAGTCCCTGGTGGTAAGTGTTATATTCACTATCTAGTCACTGGTGGTGTTATATTCACTATGTGGTCCCTGGTGGTAAGTGTTAAATTCACTATTTAGTCCCTGGTGGTGTTATATTCAGTATCTAGTCCCTGGTGGTAAGTGTTATATTGAGTATCTAGTCCCTGGTGGTGTTATATTCACTATCTAGTCCCTGGTGGTGTTATATTCACTATGCGGTCCCTGGTGGTAAGTGTTAAATTCAGTATCTAGTCCCTGGTGGTAAGTGTTATATTCAGTATCTAGCCCCTGGTGGTGTTATATTCAGTATCTAGTCCCTGGTGGTAAGTGTTAAATTCAGTATCTAGTCCCTGGTGGTGTTATATTCAGTGTCTAGTCCCTGGTGGTAAGTGTTATATTCACTATCTAGTCCCTGGTGGTAAGTATTATATTCATTATCTAGTCCCTGGTGGTAAGTGTTATATTCAGTGTCTAGTCCCTAGTGGTAAGTATTATATTCGTTATCTAGTCCCTGGTGGTAAGTGTTATATATACTATCTAGTCCCTGGTGGTATGTGTTATATTCATATCTAGTCCCTGGTGGTAAGTGTTATATTCAGTGTCTAGTCCCTGGTGGTAAGTGTTATATTCACTATCTAGTCCCTGGTGGTAAGTATTATATTCATTATCTAGTCCCTGGTGGTAAGTGTTATATTCAGTGTCTAGTCCCTAGTGGTAAGTATTATATTCGTTATCTAGTCCCTGGTGGTAAGTGTTATATATACTATCTAGTCCCTGGTGGTATGTGTTATATTCATATCTAGTCCCTGGTGGTAAGTGTTATATTCAGTGTCTAGTCCCTGGTGGTAAGTGTTATATTCACTATCTAGTCCCTGGTGGTAAGTATTATATTCATTATCTAGTCCCTGGTGGTAAGTGTTATATTCAGTGTCTAGTCCCTAGTGGTAAGTATTATATTCGTTATCTAGTCCCTGGTGGTAAGTGTTATATATACTATCTAGTCCCTGGTGGTATGTGTTATATTCATATCTAGTCCCTGGTGGTAAGTGTTATATTCAGTGTCTAGTCCCTGGTGGTAAGTGTTATATTCAGTGTCTAGTCCCTGGTGGTAAGTGTTATATTCACTATCTAGTCCCTAGTGGTGTTATATTCACTATGTGGTCCCTGGTGGTAAGTGTTAAATTCACTATCTAGTCCCTAGTGGGAAGTGTTATATTCAGTATATAGTCCCTGGTAGTGTTATATTCACTATCTAGTCCCTGGTGGTAAGTGTTATATTCACTATCTAGTCCCTGGTGGTAAGTATTATATTCATTATCTAGTCCCTGGTGGTAAGTGTTATATTCAGTGTCTAGTCCCTAGTGGTAAGTATTATATTCATTATCTAGTCCCTGGTGGTAAGTGTTATATATACTATCTAGTCCCTAGTGGTAAGTGTTATATTCAGTATCTAGCCCCTGGTGGTGTTATATTCAGTATCTAGTCCCTGGTGGTAAGTGTTATATTCATTATCTAGTCCCTGGTGGTAAGTGTTATATTCAGTGTCTAGTCCCTGGTGGTAATTGTTATATTCAGTATCTAGTCCCTGGTGGTAAGTGTTATATTGAGTATCTATTCCCTGGTGGTGTTATATTCAGTATCTAGTCCCTGGTGGTAAGTGTTATATTGAGTATCTAGTCCCTGGTGGTGTTATATTGAGTATCTAGTCCCTGGTGTTAAGTGTTATATTCAGTGTCTAGTCCCTGGTGGTATGTGTTATATTCAGTATCTAGTCCCTGGTGCTAAGTGTTATATTCATTATCTAGTCCCTGGTGCTAAGTGTTATATTCATTATCTAGTCCCTGGTGGTAAGTGTTATATTCAGTATCTAGTCCCTGGTGGTAAGTGTTATATTCACTATCTAGTCACTGGTGGTGTTATATTCACTATGTGGTCCCTGGTGGTAAGTGTTAAATTCACTATTTAGTCCCTGGTGGTGTTATATTCAGTATCTAGTCCCTGGTGGTAAGTGTTATATTGAGTATCTAGTCCCTGGTGGTGTTATATTCACTATCTAGTCCCTGGTGGTGTTATATTCACTATGCGGTCCCTGGTGGTAAGTGTTAAATTCAGTATCTAGTCCCTGGTGGTAAGTGTTATATTCAGTATCTAGCCCCTGGTGGTGTTATATTCAGTATCTAGTCCCTGGTGGTAAGTGTTAAATTCAGTATCTAGTCCCTGGTGGTGTTATATTCAGTGTCTAGTCCCTGGTGGTAAGTGTTATATTCACTATCTAGTCCCTGGTGGTAAGTATTATATTCATTATCTAGTCCCTGGTGGTAAGTGTTATATTCAGTGTCTAGTCCCTAGTGGTAAGTATTATATTCGTTATCTAGTCCCTGGTGGTAAGTGTTATATATACTATCTAGTCCCTGGTGGTATGTGTTATATTCATATCTAGTCCCTGGTGGTAAGTGTTATATTCAGTGTCTAGTCCCTGGTGGTAAGTGTTATATTCACTATCTAGTCCCTGGTGGTAAGTATTATATTCATTATCTAGTCCCTGGTGGTAAGTGTTATATTCAGTGTCTAGTCCCTAGTGGTAAGTATTATATTCGTTATCTAGTCCCTGGTGGTAAGTGTTATATATACTATCTAGTCCCTGGTGGTATGTGTTATATTCATATCTAGTCCCTGGTGGTAAGTGTTATATTCAGTGTCTAGTCCCTGGTGGTAAGTGTTATATTCACTATCTAGTCCCTGGTGGTAAGTATTATATTCATTATCTAGTCCCTGGTGGTAAGTGTTATATTCAGTGTCTAGTCCCTAGTGGTAAGTATTATATTCGTTATCTAGTCCCTGGTGGTAAGTGTTATATATACTATCTAGTCCCTGGTGGTATGTGTTATATTCATATCTAGTCCCTGGTGGTAAGTGTTATATTCAGTGTCTAGTCCCTGGTGGTAAGTGTTATATTCAGTGTCTAGTCCCTGGTGGTAAGTGTTATATTCACTGTCTAGTCCCTAGTGGTGTTATATTCACTATGTGGTCCCTGGTGGTAAGTGTTAAATTCACTATCTAGTCCCTAGTCGTAAGTGTTATATTCAGTGTCTAGTCCCTGGTGGTGTTATATTCAGTATCTAGTCCCTGGTGGTAAGTGTTATATTCAGTGTCTAGTCCCTGGTGGTAAGTGTTATATTCAGTGTCTAGTCCCTGGTGATAAGTGTTATATTCAGTGTCTAGTCCCTGGTGGTAAGTGTTATATTCAGTGTCTAGTCCCTGGTGGTAAGTGTTATATTCAGTGTCTAGTCCCTGGTGGTAAGTGTTATATTCAGTGTCTAGTCCCTGGTAGTAAGTGTTATATTCAGTATCTAGTCCCTGGTGGTAAGTGTTAGGCTGGGTTCACGGTTCACACACCCTATTTACGGACGTAATTCGGGCGTTTTAGCCTCGAATTACGTCCGAAAATACGGCTCCAAAGTGTCGGCAAACATCTGCCCATTCATTTGAATGGGTCTTACGATGTTCTGTGCCGACGGTCATTTTTTTTACGTGCCGCTGTCAAAAGACGGCGCGTAAAAAAGACGCCCGCGTCAAAGAAGTGCCTGTCACTTCTTGAGACGTAATTGGAGGGATTTTCCATTGACTCCATGGAAAAACAGCTCCAATTGCGTCCGTAATGGACGCTGTAAAAGACGCCTGCACATGCCATTACGGCTGAAATTCCGGAGCTGTTTTCTCCTGAAAACCACTCTTTAATTTCAGGTGTATCGGAGGCTGCCGTGTGAACATCCTCATAGGGTACGTTCACACGTATAAGTCTGATACGCCTGAAATTACGGAGCTGTTTTCAGGCGAAAATAGCTCCTGAATTTCAGACGTAACAGCATGTGCAGGCGTTTTTCGCGGCGTCCATTACGGACGTAATTGGAGCTGTTTTTCAATGGAGTCAATGGAAAACGGCTCCAATTACGTCTCAAGAAGTGACAGGCACTTCTTTGATGCAGGCGTCCTTTTTACGCGCTGTCTTTTGATGGCGGCGCGTAAAAAAAATGACCGTCGGCACAGAACATCGTAAAACCCATTCAAATGAATGGGCAGATGTTTGCCGACGCTTAGGAGCCGTATTTTCGGGCGTGATTCGAGGCTAAAACACCCGAATTACGTCCGTAAATAGGGCGTGTGAACCCAGCCTTATATTCAGTATCTAGTCCCTGGTGGTAAGTGTTATATTCAGTATCTAGTCCCTGGTGGTAAGTGTTATATTCAGTATCTAGTCCCTGGTGGTAAGTGTTATATTCAGTATCTAGTCCCTGGTGGTAAGTGTTATATTCAGTATCTAGTCCCTGGTGGTAAGTGTTATATTCAGTATCTAGTCCCTGGTGGTGTTATACTCACTATCTAGTCCCTGGCGTTACATTCAATACCTGTCGCTGTATCTATCGCCCACACATTACCAGCTACAAGCACCAAGACATTGCCAGTCACAGAGCTCCCATAGAGTCAGTTCACACGTTGCGTAAATACTGCAGATTTTCTGCAATGGAATTAGTTGAGAAAAATTCACAGCAAATACAGTAGCAGCAGAGTGGATGAGATAGAACAAATCTCCTCCACGCGCTGCGTAATTTTTTCCCCCGCAACATGTCAATTGTATTTGTATAAACGCTGCTTACTTTTTACGGGTTTTTCCCAATTGAATTCAATGGGGATGTAAATTCCGCATAAAATAGCAGTTGTTGAGTTTTTTTGCGGCTGGTTCGCAGCTATTCTCCCGCAAAAAATGCAACACAGAAAAAAAATAATCTTATACTTACCCAGAATTCTGTATTTCTTCCTCCAGCGCTTCCTCCTGGGATGACGATTTCATCCCATGTGACCACTGCAGCCAATCACAGGCTTTAGCGGTCTCCTGGGATGAAACGTTATCCCAGGAGGCCGGCTGCTACCAGGCCGGTTAAGTGCTGCAGTTTTCCTCAGCGGACATTCCAGGACAAAAAACTGCACCACAGTTTGGTGCGTTTTTTTGCCCGGAATTTCCTATTATGCAGCATATCCGCCCTGTGTGAACTCAGCCTCGCAGTGCCAACCACTTACCCCCCGTTTTTGCACACACTCTGCTCCAGCACCAGTTATATTTGGATTCTCTGACTAGGCCCTTCCCATAAAACACCCCACCCAGTGCCAAGTGACACTTCAGGGGACTTCTGTAAGGACAGAACAGCAGAACCATGCCAAACTTAGTACAATCCCACTATATGAACGATCACGGAAGCATACCTCCCAACCATCCCGGATTCAGCGGGACAGTCCAGGATTCTGGGCGGTGACTCGCTGTCCCGGGCGGCTGGTGGTATGTACCGGTTTACAGTTGAATCCAATGCTGAAGCAGGAAGGTCCCAGATAAACCATTTACTATGTAGCTGTATACAGTATGGGGGCACCTGTGGGAGCTTTATACTGTATGGGGGCAACTGTGGGAGCATAAGGGCATGTTCACACGTAAACTCTAAAACGTCTGAAAGTACGGAGCTGTTTTCAAGAGAAAACAACTCCTGATTTTCAGATGTTTTTTACGGAGCTGTTTTCTATAGAGTCTATGAAAAACGGCTCCAAAAACGGCCCAAGAAGTGACCTGCACTTCTTTTTCACGGCTGTTTTTTTACAGGGCCGTTTTTCAAAACAACCGCGTAAAAAAACGGCCCGTCGGAACAGAACGCCGTTTTTCCCATTGAAATCAATGGGCAGATGTTTGGAGGCGTTCTGTTTCCGATTTTTCTGCCGTTTTTGGGGCATTGTACTGTATGGGGCATCTGTGGGGGCATTATACTGTATAGGGGCATCTGTTGGGGCATTATACTATATGGAGGCATCTGTGGGAGCATTATTCTGCATGGGGCACCTGTGGGGCATTACACTGCATGGGGGTACCTGTGGCGACATTATACTTCATGGGGGGTACCTGTGGGAGCATTATACTGAATGGTGGCATCTGTGGGAGCATTATACTGCATGATGGCATCTGTGGGGGCATTATACTGTATAGGGGCATCTGTTGGGGCATTATACTATATGGAGGCATCTGTGGGAGCATTATTCTGCATGGGGCACCTGTGGGGCATTACACTGCATGGGGGTACCTGTGGCGACATTATACTTCATGGGGGGTACCTGTGGGAGCATTATACTGCATGGTGGCATCTGTGGGAGCATTATACTGCATGATGGCATCTGTGGGAGCATTATACTGTATGGAGGCACCTGTGGGAGCATTATTCTGCATGGGGGCACCTGTGGGGCATTATACTTCATGGGGGGTACCTGTGGGAGCATTATACTTCATGGGGGGTACCTGTGGGAGCATTATACTGCATGGTGGCATCTGTGGGAGCATTATACAGTATGGGGGCACCTGTGGGAGCATTATACTGCATGGGGGCACCTGTGGGAGCATTATACTGCATGGGGGCACCTGTGGAGAATTATACTGCATGGGGGCACCTGTGAAGGCATTATACTGCATGGAGGTACCTGTGGGGACATTATACTGCATGGTGGCATCTGTGGGAGCATTATACTGTATGGGGGCACCTGTGGGGTATTGTACTGTATGGGGCATCTGTGGGGGTATTATACTGTATAGGGGCATCTGTTGGGGCATTATACTGTATGGAGGCATCTGTGGGGGCATTATACTGTATGGAGGCATCTGTGGGGGCATTATACTGTATGGGGCTTTATACTGTATAGAGGCATCTGTGGGGGCATTATACTGTATGGAGGCATCTGTTGGGGCATTATACTGTATGGAGGCATCTGTGGGGGCATTATACTGTATGGGGCATCTGTGGGGGCATTATACTGTATGGGGGCTTTAGGGTATGTTCACACGGCCAAATTTCAGACGTATACGAGGCGTATTATGCCTCGTTTTACATCTGAAAATATGGCTACAATACGTCGGCAAACATCTGCCCATTCATTTGAATGGGTTTGCCGACGTACTGTGCAGACGACCTGTTATTTACGCGTCGTCGTTTGACAGCTGTCAAACAAAGATGCGTAAAAATACAGCCTCGTCAAAAGAAGTGCAGGACACTTATATACATTATATGCAGGACACTTCTTTGGACGTTTTTGGAGCTGTTTTCTCATAGACTCCAATGAAAACAGCTCAAAAAACGGACGTAAAAAACGCTGCGAAAACGGCGCGAAAAACGCTGCGAAAAATGCGAGTTGGTAAAAAAACGTCTGAAAAGCAGGGTCTGTTTTCCCTTGAAAACAGCTCTGGATTTTCAGACGTTTTGGTTGACTACGTGTGAACATACCCTTATACTGTATGGAGGCATCTGTGGGGGCATTATTCTGTATGGGGCATCTGTGGGGGCATTATACTGTATGGGGACATCTGTAGGGGCATTATACTGTATGGAGGCATCTGTAGGGGCATTATACTGTATGGAGGCATCTGTGGGGGCATTATTCTGTATGGGGGCATTATACTGTAAGGGGGCATCTGTGGGGGCATTATACTGTGTGGGAGGAACTATGGGGGCATTATACTGTTTGGGGGGCTCTATGTGGGCATTATAGTGTGTGGGAAGCCCCACAGTGGGCTGAACTGGGTGAATATGGGCGGGGTTAGAGGCGTGGCTTAACAGGGGAAAAACTTGCGCCACATCTGTTGTCCCTCTTTGCATTAATAGAAGGTTGGGAGGCATGCGGAAGGCATAATTTTTGACCCCAAAACCATCACCCTTTCTGCGGGCCCCAGGGAACGGCAATGATCACTGCAATATTTTTCCGATTATTGCTGGAAGTTGTCCACATGTGGGGAGAAATCTCTGACGTTGGTAACAAATAGAGAACACAACCCTCATATGTAACATCAGTGACATCACCCAAACTGATCCGGGGGGCTGAGGAAATAATGGGACAGAAGACAGAATCAATGTGAGAACTGGGGGGCTGACACTTCACAGCTGCCGGAGACTCGGATCTTCTGCTATTGATAAACCATAAAGGGCCGGTCCCGTCTTCTGTAAATAAAGCGTTATCTATCGTATACTGAAAACTTCTGCAACTTTCTAATATACTTTATGGGTTTGGATTCGTCACTATTGTCAAGATCTCTGCTTGCTGTCAGTGAATGGGAACATTCTTGTGCTGAAAATCTGTACAGGCTTAATATTTCTCACAGCTGAGGGTTTGTTACATTTGTATCCAGTCTAGGCAATCCTCTGTGAGGTGAATACATCAGCAGCACAAATCTCTCTCCTTGCACTGATAGTTTGTTACAATGTAACAGTGCAGGTAAAATGTATAAGCCTGGAGTCCGGAAAGGGGGCGGCTAGAGGTAGAGATGCTCTCTGGTAGCAGCTCTCTGCTCGGACTCATAGAGGGGGTCCTAAGCACGCCCCCACCCATATGATGTCTATTTACCCTAATAGAACATATGGACAGGTTTAAAGAAAAATATCAGGCAAATCTCTAAAATTTGACATGGGCGAATGCTCAAAAATCACTTCCTATGGCTGTGTTCACATACTAGCATCTTGTTTTCCTGTAAATTTGTGCAGTTTTGCAGCGCCTACAAGGGATGTCACCCAACTTTCCAAGATTTCTGAATGACAAATCTGGCTGGTTATGCAGTAATATGTGAGTGGGACACGTATCACTATAAGAACTAGACAGACTTGTGGTTCAGGACTCTGGGAAAGCTGAGTCACATACCTGTGGAAAGCTGGAAGCTCTAATGGTGACCATATTGATTGTCACCCAGCTTTCCAGGCATAACTAGGCTGATTTATTATATATGCCCTGGAAAAGCTTGGTGGCAATCAATATGGCCACCATTATACCCAGCTTTCCAGGAAGAAATATATCACTAAGGGCCTGTTCACATCAGCGTCAGTTTTCCG